>NC_048443.1:4300514-4551088 GCF_004353265.1 Vitis riparia
ACAACCCATATATTTTTATATTTTTTCCATCTTTCTAGTAAAAGCTTATAATTATGTAAAAATTAATTACTTTTTTATCCATGCACATATTAATCCAATCACATCTTGCAAGTTAATTATTTTATTTATATAATAATTAAATATGATTCTACGATTAATCAATATATATTTGAACTCGAATCTTAAAACATAACCAACTTTTTTCCTATGTATTAAATTAATTTCAAATAAAAAAAGCAATATAAAATTCCTCTTGAGTATCCAAAAATGAAAAGAAAATACAAATATGAAAATAAGCAACAACCAACCCATTTTTACATTACAAGAAGTTAATAAAAATGATCCATCTCAATTTATTTATAAACACATGAAATTAAAAAGATGAACGTTAATAAATTAAAGTTGTCAACTACTCAAACAAAAATAAAAATAGAAAAGAAATAAAAGGAAGGATGTCTTTCAAATAAGCCATAAGTGGCTGAAGGAAAAAAAATCAATTAGAGTGAGAATGTGGATTATGCCTAACCTCTCTATTAAGTATCAGGACTCCATGGCCGAATGGATAAGGCGTTAGTCTACAAAACCAGAGATTCTGGGTTTGATCCCCATTGGAGTCGTGTTCTTCCTTGTTCATGTTTCCCTTCTCTCTTTTCTTATTTGGAATCTTAAGAATTTTCATGCATGGGATTGTTGTTGGGCACAACCTTTTTTTTTTTTTTTTAATTTAAGGGCTCATTTTAATATTAAAGTACTATTGAGAAATTATTTGAAAATTTTAAACTATCCTTCATATAAACTTCAAAGAATGCTTTGAAATTTAAAATTTAAAAAAAAAAACTGAAAAAAAAAATAAATGCTATAAATGGAAACAATTAGATTATGACTAATATTTTCACTATTATAAATACAATATTGATTTTGAACCATTATTAATGAAATAATTATGATTATCTATAAAATATTAATTCATTAAAAAATAAAATACTAATTATTACACATTAATTATTGTTTAATCATAATAGATGAAACAACTTATTGCAAATAAAAATACAATAAACATTTATCATTTTATTTCTATAATTTAACATTTTTACAAAATGAATGCAAATAACATTAAACTGTTGAGCAATTATTAGACACTAATTATATATATAATATTATATATATATATAAAGAAGGGAATACTAGCACAAGATTTTTGTAATGATTCGACCCGAACTCAACCCAATCTACATCCACTATCCTCTCATTTCAATTCCAAACTCATATTTCACTATCTTTAAAGCTTCAAACCAAACATCATATATTTGCACATTTAGATTCTTGGTTTCAAGTGACATTCAACAATTATGAAGAGGTGTCTCACTCTTGGATTCTCCACGTGATACCCCACAAAAAGCACTATCAAGTGATGTCTCATACTTGAATTTTCCCATAAGTGATACCACACATTTGAGTCTACCCTCACAAGGTTACAAGATTGAGTTTACAAAGCTTAAAACTCATTATTTATAATTTTGCTCATTGGATATAGTATAAACTATGATTGATAAGGTACACTAAGAATGAAATTCAAGTTTAAACTTAGCACACTCAAAATTCTTTTCTAAGGCTCTATAGATAATTGAACATGAAGAATAGATTTTTATATAGGAGATAGAAGCTCAACCTAACTATTAAACACAATAAGGCTCAACCAATGTTTACAAGCTATTAGGTAGTAAAAGATGATAATTAATGTAGCATTGAGTCAATGGGTCAAGTCTCTGGCTTGACCGATCAAGGATCTGCTTCAATCGAAAGCTTTTTGCCAATCATTTAAGAAAATTCCCCTAAATCAATCAACTATTTAGGTCAATTGGTTGACTACTTTAGTCAACCACAAATCAAACATACAATAAACATTGGAACTTGATGCACAAGTGACCTTTAATTGCTCATATTGATTCCATTTGAAAACTTAAGATTAAAAACCTTTTCTGATGATAAAATGCATGACAAAATATGAGTTTCTATCTTTGAAAGAATCGATCTCATTTTTTTAAATATATTTCATTTAAATGGTTATTGTTTATTGTTTTTTTTCCCTTTATATTTATCTATTCTATATATTTTATTTAGTTTTGTATATTGCATAGTTTTAGTTGTTTTTATTTTTGAGTCACTAAGTAAGTAAAAAAAAAAAATATGAAACCCTTTCTTTCTTTTCAAAAATAAATTCCAAACCTTTTTAAAAATAAATAAATAAATATGAACCCTTTTTCTCTTAAAAATAAATTTTAAACATTTTTTTAAAAATAAAAATAAAAATTATGAAACCTTTTAAAAGAAATAAATTAAAAAATCATTTTGCTTTTAATAAAAGTGAGATATGATCTTTTAAATAAACTGGATTTTTTTAAAATAAAATAAGGACAAAATTTTTCCTAATGTTTTCTTGAAATAAATTTGAAGCCTTTTTTTAAAATAATAAATTTGAAGTTTTTTTTTTATAAAGTAGAAATAACCTTTTTAGAAATAAATTGCAAGGATCTTTGTAACAAACTTGGGAGACTTTTTCTTAAACTAAATAAAGATAAAATCAATTTTCAATAAATCTATTATAATAAAATCAAATAAAAAAATTTGTAATGAAATATATACAAAAAAAAAAAGTATTGAAATATTTATGTAAATGAATTTACAATTTTTTTTCTCTAAAATAAATATTACTAAAAAAATCTGTTATACTAATAAAAAATATTTTTCCTAATAAAAGGATTGATACTCTTTTTTAAATATATATATATATATATATATATTATATATATTATATTTCATTAAATTGACATGTGTTTTTAATATATATGAAACTATAAAACCTTCTTTTTAAAGCTTTGAATGCAATGTTATTCTTCTTCTTTTCTTATTGATTAATGATGATTTCTCATGTTTATCTCATGAGTCATAATTGACCTAATGAATTCTTTAAGAAAGAGCTTAATGAGATCTTGATTTGTCATTACCTTTGCCCCCTATTTCTTTGGTAGATACTTCAAAATCTTCATAACTTTCTTCATTTTGGTGTAGGTCATTTCTAAGGCTTGAAGTCCATTGATAATATTCATAAACCTAGTGAATATTCAACAATCGATTCAAAATCCTCCATAGAAAATAATTTATAATTATACACAAGGAGATTGATTTCAAACCTTTTTTTTTTTATAACTTTAGTTACTTCATGGGTAATTACTAAGTGTCCTATATATTTTTACCGGTTCAAATGGAAAATGTAATTGTGTTCATTCTTATCAATAGCACAATGAAGATAACATATAACTTTAATATTTAATTATACTTTAATATGAATGGATTCCCTACAACTCATAGTCAATAGAGAGGTTGAGCCCTACCCACAACCTATCCATGGATACCAAATCCAGGGTTTTCCCATGTACTCATTTGAAATCCTTGTTGTTGCATCTGATATGGAAGGTAGTACAATATTTGTGTGGAAAAAAGGATAGTTATACCTTTCACACTCTTCATCAGTGGAATTTGAAAGATTTGGAAGAGGTTGACCATAACTCATTACATAAAGGGCATAAATGTTGGCTTCATTTGACGAGTCACTAAATTGAGTCTCTATACTCATTGACTCAAAATTGGCCAACAATGAGTCCTCGTTGTATGGCGTCATCCTTCGTTGTCTTCCTCTATATGACTTTCCAATGGCTCCAACAATTGGACTAGCTTTTCTAGAGTCGTGATCTTCATCTTGAGTACAATGTGTGAAATCATCTTCACAAATAAATGCCAATGGTTCTCCACTTTTTTGTTGTTGTCTAGCATCCCCTCCATCATTTCTAGGGTCGCTACCATCATTGGTCCCCTCTCCTCTTGAACCATCATAACCGAAAGCGGAAATACTAGCAACACTAGTTCTGTTACTATGTTCAATGCTCGTGGAGTCAAAAGAAGGCCAAAAAGTGACTGCTAATTGAGAAGTTCCTTGTAGAAATGAAGCTCTCGTGTCTTGGATGAAACTATTAGTATGAACTTCTTCGAATAACACCCGTTCAACATCAACACCTGCTTCTCGGACATGTGTGACAATTCGTAGGTCGGGATTTCCATCTTCATCATCTAAATGAAAAGGTCTAACCCATTAAAACAATTGGTTATCTTCTTCTTCACCAACCTTAGCTATAATGTCAAGTAAATCGAGGTAATCTTTCTCCGCAACTTTGTCATTTTTTGTCTTCATATCACGGGTCTTTAGTTTCATGTTATAATAACAGAAAACTAATAGTTGGAACCTCGGGTAAGCAAGCTGATTTCTTTGCTTTGTATGAATTAAGGCAAACTTGCTCTAATTTCTCTCATAAGTTGAAGATGACGCAGTTTGCAATAAAACCTTGATGGCTAACCTTCTTAATGTAGGAGTGTGGTTTCCATACATGAACCACCATTCAGCTACAACCAAATAAATGATATCAATACTTATATTGGAAAGCTACAATAATATGCTAATGAAATGTATTATTAATTCACAAATAATACTCACTGGGAACCATTTCTGACCTCGAAGCAATCGCTGCTCGATCACCAAATTCTCTTTTTGCATCTCAGAATAGTATAAGATATATATTAAATAATTGAAAGTCAAAAATTGAGTAAATGAAATTCAAATTTTTAATTTATATTATAACTCTAATAATTTACCTAATTTCTAAATTGACTAAGACCTTTTGTTGCAGGATCTAATTTCACAAAGACTTCATGAACAACTTGAAGTAGATCAGGATCAGTACATTTATATTGAAACCTTGGATTAAGAAAGAATGCTACAATAGTAAAATAGATATGTAGAATTAGAATGTTGTGAAAGAAACATATTAAATACCAATAACTTTCAAAGATGGATAATACTTAGTTACTTGTTGCATGAAGAGGATGTTTAAGAGTCATATCCTAATGGTATGTAATTATTTCTAACACCCATTCTTTAGCATTAAGTCGAATGAGGTTCTCTTTCATAACTTGAATCAATTCGTACACAAATGGCATTGTAGGAGCAACTTCTGAAATCGACAATGCGAAGAATTGTGTATAGCGCCTCATAGATTGACACTAGCTTTCCCACTCTCTCCCAATACGCATGGTCAAACATAAGTTTTTCAACTTCTTTGCCGATTAATTTGCGACTTAACTTGTGTTGTGCCCATTTATCACTGTTAAACACTTTCTTCAAGTCCACCTTCTTTTTCAAAAGACTATCCAGGGCAATATAATTGGTTGCAAGTCTTGTTGCTCCAAGGCGAACTATGCCTCCACCACACACCTTGCGCTTTTGCACAAGCAACCAACTATGGTTATACATGAAGTTGGTTATCTTTCGAGCCTTTGTAATCACATTTGCAATACTCGGCCTTTTATCGGTGTCTTCGAACATCAAATCGATGCAATGTGCTACACACGAAGACTAATTAAGATTGTATTTCTTCATTAAAAACTTCCCCACCTTCACGAATGCCGACCCATTATCAATAACTATTTATACCACATTTTGTTTGTCAACTTCCTTGATCACATCCTTTAACAAACCATATATGTATTTGTTGTATTTTGATATAATTTGATGCATCAATATATTTGAGGAAGATTGTGCTACCTTTTGAATATACCATTAAATTAATTATGCTTAATTTTGTGGACCCAGTCCATTCACCACACATAATCGTGCATCCATAAGTCTTCCATTTTTCTTTTTAAATATTAACATAAGCTTCCATGTCTTTGTACTCCATATCCAAGTACTTGTGTTTGATTTCATAAGGAGACAGTGGTTCTATACCCATAACTACAATCCATATATAATTAAAGCATATAAGAACATTTGTGGCAATCAGACTTCATAAATAATAATGATATTGTTTAAATAAATACAACTTTTAAAATTATACTAATTATCTGTTTGTTGTGCACCAACAATCATGTTCTTGAAGTGGTGAGAGTCTGCTTTATTAGGCGCAACACTATCATATATGAAGAACTTACTAATCAAACATCCCATGGTTTCCTTGATGGCACCACCTTTGAAAAGATTTTTCGCATTTTTCTGTCTTGCTACTAAAGATTTGTACAATGAGGGTGCACTAGGCAGTGATGGATCTGAATATTGAACACTTTGCAATCTTCGTATATGCCTTGTTGGACTAGTTGGATGTGAAGACTCACCTATTATAATTATTAAAATTAAACATATATGTTAATTTAATATTATTGATAAAGTTGATAAGAAATAGTAATAATTCAAATTAATATTATACTTGTTTTTCTTTTGCCTCTTACAAAATGTTCTTTTTGTTGTCGATTCCATTCAATAGCTTTTGATGCTCAAACTGTTGCTCTATAAGCATGCCGCTCATCAGGGTGCATGTCAACCAAATACATATACACATCATCATCACCATCAAGGTTCTTCTCATCCTTTTTATCAGTTACATGTCTATGTATTCCTCCTATTGTGTCTCACTTCAGCTTGGATCTCATTCTATATTTGTAGTTTTCTTCATTTTTGCCTTATTTTTTTCCTTTAGAAGTCGTCCTATTTCTTGTTTCACTTATGGAGGCACGTTAGAACACTTTTTTTTGTATTTGACTGAGGGTCTGTATGACATAGGTAAAATGTAAAACGAGTAATCCCACCACTCTTTATTGTCAACCCACAGTAATTGCATACTGTTCCATTTTTGTTCCCTTCCATAAGTGTACAATATTTCCAATAAGGATCTCGATCCATGATACCGTTTCCACTTCCACTAGCCATTTTCTAAACATGTATTTTAAATTCCTATACAAAACTAATATCAAATTTAAAATTATTAAAGATAAAACATCTAAGAAATTTAATATTAATATTATTCATGAAATTGATAAGAATCATTACTAATAAAAATTGAAATTAAAATTGAATTATGCATATATGTAATGTCCATTGAAATTAAAATTTAATTATGCATATATGAAATAGATAAACATTACAATTAAATTTCCATATGAATTTAATTTAATTTAAATTAAATTAAACTAAATTAAATAAAATTTCCATATTCATGAAATTGATAAGAATCATTACTAATAAAAATTGAAATTAAAATTGAATTATGCATGAAATAGATAAACATTACAATAATTTCCATATGAATTAAATTTAATTTTAAGTTATTAAAAAATGAAACTAATATGCATAGATGCAAATCAATTTCCATTCCATATGAAATATAATGTTAATATGACAAATTTTAAAATTAGGTAAATCAATTAAACTATACATAAAAATAAATGAATTATGCATAATAAAAATAATTTTGTGAAAGGTAAAGTATACCTTATTAGCCTTAACTTAGAGTAATCCCTTCATCACCAAATTTTCAAATTTTTAAATTTTGCTAGAGATAAAATAAAATAAAATAAAATAAAAATTTAGAGCAATAGAACAAGATCAAATTTTTATGTATGAAATAGAATGGATTGTGGGTATTTATAGGATTTTTTTTGGTCAAACTAGTTGTTGGATGGTCAAATAGCTGTTATAAATTAATTTTGACCGTTGGATCAAGTCAATATTGCTTTTCCACCATTGGATCACAAATCTGACTATTGGATGCCTTTAAAAAAACACAAGTGAAATATAGGCCATCGGATCATCAAAAATTCAAAATTGACCGTTGGATGAATTTTCAAATTTTTCAAAAAAAAAATGCCTGAAAAAATCAACAATATATCAACGACTTTTTCCATTTCTCCCCAATGCTCCACGCGTCACTCCACAACTGATTTAATTTTTTATTATCAGTTCCAAACCGATATATCGCCGACATTTCGACGATATTTCCAACATTTTCCCGAAATTCCTCTCGTTTGATAATCAGTGCTCAAAATCGTTTCAAGGTTGTCCAATATTCGATATATCTACGAAATATCGCCGATAAAATCCAAAATTTCAATCCTTAGTAAAACCTAAATTAGGTAACCTCTAAGAATATAAAATTCTTTGAATGAGAATAATTTACATTACATCTATAATGTAAATTATAGTCTTTAACACCTCTTAAATATGATCAAATAAATGTCCTTGTAGTAATGTTTGAACACATGATCTCTTATCAAATGAGCTTGTGATATCATATTGGACAATCATATTTTCTAAAAGTTTAAGTTTATAGAATTTGAGCCGATAATATCATGCTTTCCAACTATATTGATTTTAGGAAAAACTGTTTTTTGATTTATGCAAGCAAATGCTTTGTTTAGTGTAAACTTTCATAACATATATCAACATTGTTCTTTGGAAATCGTGATATTGACTTCAATTTCAATTTTTATTGAAGTAAAAATACATAAAATTATAACACCAAATTAATATCTAACCTTATCCATCTAAAAATGCTCTATCCTCCAAGCCAATAAAGAAAGCTTAACTTTCTGACTTAAAAGGGAGAATTTTAGAACCGTGGAAACCCTCTTTAATGTGTTTTTTCCCAAAATCAACCCTTGTCTTAGTCCTGAAAATGAACCAACAACAGCTAAGCATCTTGCTTTCATGTGTTAAAGGAATCTTCAATTAATAGCTCCATTAGTTCTTTATTAATAGTGAAGCAAGTGACTTGAGTTTCAAGGTTCAGCAGTATTTCCCATGTTCCCTAACAAATCACAGTGTGAAGACTCATTTTTTATTTGTCCTACCATGTCCCTGATTTGTTCTTAATTTTTAAATTCAACATCTAGCTTATACAACAACATTAAATTTTTTAAAAAATTATTTTTTAACAACTATATGCAAGAGGTACCACACTTACATTATTGAATGATATTAGACACACTAATTTAGAGAGAAAAATCACTCCACCATCAATGGAAAGAGAGGGTACATGAAAAACTCTATTGTTCCTCCTTCACCTCTTTTGAGGCACATTGTGCTCCTTTAACTATTAATTGTCTTCATGAAATTAGTCATTCCAATTTAGAAATTGATCATTCCTCCCCTAAATTAGTCACTCATCTTCTATTATCCCTAATTTCACTCTCAATGATAGAATTATAAATCATTTGTTCAATTATTTTGTACTATGGTCCCATTGCTTTGTATCTTTGATCTTATTAACTTTTATTTTGGACCCATTTCTTTATGCATTTGGACCAATACAATTGAACCGTTATTCCTATAGCTTTGTACCAAAGTTCTATTGCTTTTGTATCATGCTCTTATTTGTTTGTACCAAGGACCTATATATTTGTACAATTAAATAAATTGGTTATTCTCAAGTCCAATTTCATTGTGCTATAGTATATATTAAAGCATTAACCCTCTTATATAATTGATCATCATGGTAAAGATATCACCAAAATCTCATGGCAAGAATTGGATAGGGTACAAAATGCAATCTTTTTAATTCAAAATATTTTATTTACACCTAAACTCTATGCCATAAAATAAAAAAGAAAATTAACATCGTATTAATTAAAAACAATACTTTTGGAGCTTTCTATTTCAATAGTTGTTTTTACTTTCCTTGTATTTTGCTTAACGAATTTCTTCTCTACTATCCACAAATATATCTGAGATAGCTTCAAACACCCACAAGCATATAGAGAAAAATAGGAGCAAAATGTCTTCTCTTAATAATTAAAAAAAAAATTAAGGGTTGCTAATTTTAAGAGTTGGTATTAAAATTGATTTTTCTCCCCAGTTATGAGTGGATGTAATTACAATGAAATATTAGTATTAGGCTATCATTGTACTAAAATGACAATCTTGTATTTCGTAATCTTAATTATTGATGTTATGTGCATAATTGGTCAAATATGCATGCATCATATTTAATGTCTTATCTTGTCATATTCTTAACTGCTCTTTATGTTATTTATATTTGGGTATATTTATTTTTTTAATATACTCCTTAAAGTTCTTAAACTTAAATATTTTCTAAAAATTAAGGATCATATATTGAGGAGGGGAATTTTAGCAACCTTGATTTTGTCATCATAAAAAAAAAAAAAAAAAAAAAAAAAAAAAAAAAAGTGGAGATTGTTAAACCAAGATTTGGTTAATCTCCATTTTGATGATAATAAAATAAAGCTTGAAACTAATATTTTATCTTAAATGTGTTTAGGCAAGAAGATTTATAAAGTGGTAATCATAAAGATAAAATAAGTCAAAAGAAATTCAAAAAGAAAATGAAGACCTCAAAGAGAAAATCAATGAAAACTCATTCCTTAGGATCTTTTTGTAAGGTTGTTGATACATTAGGATTATATGTTGTATTTTTATTGATGCACCCACAATCATCCAAGAGTTAAATTGCCTTAAAATATTTTATATTTGGATGATTTTATGTTTTTAATCAAAACTTTAAGTCAAATTCTTTATAAACTTGCTTTAAAGGTTTTAAGTTGCTTTACACAAGTTGTTAGAGGTTCCAAACCTCAAAACCGGAATATTCGAGCACTTCACAATGCGACAGGTCAAGGATCTAGGGAATTGGTTGAGCCAGTTGGGCTTTATCAATCGAGGGGCATTTTGTGCACCCTTGATTTCTAGTAGCATGTGTTCAACAAGTTGAGACCAATCGAGGACTAGCCGAGTTTTGATCAGGGCCCATTGAAGCATTGAGCCCCAATGGTCAATTGCTTATGCAATTAATGCACAATGGATAGTGAACTAGTCAAGTCGATGCTGAACCAATCAACCCCCAAACTGTGCCTATGGCTAGTTTGGGCTTTCATCTCTTATAAAACGGTTTCATTCTTCATTGTTTAAAAGAGTTTAACATTCCAAAATCTTTCTTGATTATATTTAAACCTTGGGGGATTTTTAATGCACCTTATTTCAAAGCTTACATATCCAAGTGCACCTTATTTCAGAACTTGCATATCCATTTAATGCACCTCAATCCTAGTTTTTCTTTATGTTATTTGAGCTTAGCTTAAATTTGTACTAGGATCTTGTGAGATTATATTTCCTATCAATTTGTAACCTTTGCAAAGAAATCTCAAGTGTGGGGAATTGCTTAACAGAAAAATTTAAGTATAAGATATCACTTAGTGTTTGCCAAATATGGGATATCACTTAAGGAATTCAAAAGTGAGACATCTCTTGAAGAAATTTGTAGTGCCCATTAGAGTTGAAAAATCCAATTATATATCTTGAATACTTGTGTTGAAGTCTTGGATTAGTGGAACTCTCACTCAATTAGGAGCTTGAGAAGAGTGGACATAAGTCAAGTTGCGTTAAACTACCATTAAATCCCGTGTTTCCAATTTCTCTTCCTTTCTCTATTTTATATGCAATTAATTTCCAATATATTTGTTATACATTTGCATACAATTGTCACTTGCCTTACATAGCTTAAATTTGCAAAAAGTGACCTTCACCCATTCACCCTCCCCCTCTCTCTACAATGATTACTTGAGGTTGAGCTAGCTAAAATCTTAACAATTAGGTATGCATTTAGTATATCTAATCCAATTTAAAAATGGTTATAACATATTGAAAAAAAAATGAAAAGCATAGAATCCACTTTTTTGTACATAACCCTACTATTTACCCATTTTCCCGTGCATTAGCAATCCTATATCTTATTCCCTTTCATTTCCCAAGTCATTACTCTTCGATTTGTTTGCTATTGTAACCAAACTTCTACAATGCTTATTCTTACCCAATGCATTCTCTCCCATTCTTACTCTCATTCTCTTACCTGATTCCAAGAACCAAAGAAGACAAATTATGATGACTCCAATATCTTTTAATTTAAGTAACTTAGTAAGTGGGTGTTTGATAAAAACTTATTACTTATTACTTAATAATGACTTAAGTTGACCTTAAGTTAAATTATTCATAAGTTATTGATTTAAAACTTATCACTTATTTTTTATATTAAGTATTAAGGTTGTTTGATAAAGTTAATTTAAAATTGATTCTAAATCATCAAATTGACATATTTACCCTCATTAATTTTAATTAATATTTATATTTTTAATAATTTTAAATAATAAATTTATTTGTTAAACATTAATATTTAAAATATTGTAGATATATAAATTAATTATAAAAATATTTACTACAAAAGATGGGTTATGAATGTAGAGCCATAATTGTAAAATATACTCTAGTAAATATGGATAAATGTGATAAAAGATATTTGAGATTAAAAATAAATTCATTATTTTGAATTAAAACTTAAAGTCATTTTTTTACTTTAAATTTTGATATTAAGTTATTTTACCAAATATACTTAATGACTTAAATTAAGTCATTAATTCATATTGATTTACCAAACATCCTCTAAAAAAGGAAATTAATAACCAAAGTTTAATTGAACTTAAATGTTAAAACAATGTCTGACTAGGAAAATTTCAATAGAGTTTCCCTCTATTTTCTCTTAAAATGGCCCCCACACCCTCTCTGCTCACAACACGTATGCAGGTAGGGATGGCAATAGGGGGGGGGTTGGGGTTTCGGGTACTCGCCCCTAATGGGACGGGGTTCAATTTTAATAAACGGGTTTGAGACGAGTATGAGATTTTTTTTTAAAACCCAAGGCGGGTTCGGGTATTGCCACATCCCACCTCGCCCCGCCCCGATTATATATAAAATTAATTTTAAAATTTAATTTAATTTAAATTTTAAAAATAATTTATTTTACTATTTTTAATATATAGATAATAATAAAATATTATTAATAAAATAAGTTATAAAAAATATGATAATTTAATTATTTATAAAATATATTTATTTTAATGTAATTAAAAATTTTCAAAGTAAATTTTTAAAAATAAATAAATAAAATTTAAAAAAAAATAAACAGGGCAAGGCGGGGCGGGTATGAGAATTTATCATACCTGCCCCACCCTGCCCCGCCCCATTTAAGTTTTTAAATGGGACGAGGATGAGAATTGTTTTGAATAAACGGGACAGGATTGGGATGGGGGGACCCCTCCTGAACCCACCTCGTTGCCATTCCTATATGCAAGGAAGATTCCTACAAGTGCCCACCTCTAGGTTTTGGCATGTCCTAGATCTCCTCGTTCCCCTCATTTAGCAATTCTCTAATAGCTTTCATCATAAGCAGTAATAGAGAGAAAGTTCTCGACCCAATCATAATTAATTTAATTCCTATATTAATTATTATTTTTAGATATTGAAACCCCTTTAATTTGCTTTTATAGGATTTGAAGTTGATGAGAAATGGATGACAATGATATTTGGAAAATGGGATTCAGAGTATTTATACTTCTTTAGTGAGAGAACTGCACAACTCTTCTAAAAAAATGACATTAATATTAGGATGTGACAAGATGTCAATGCGATCTTGTGGTAGATTTGAGTTTTGTCATGGTTGGAATGCTTTGGTGCAATGGACCACGCATACTTGGGAAAGGGATGCTCATTTGACATGCTGAGAAGTTGTGACCATGCATGGGTCGACAATCATACGGCTTGCTCATCGGGATCACATGCACAAAGCCTGGGAAAGCTTGTCAATCTCTCTTTGACGTATCAATTGAGAATGTTGACTTCCAAATTTAAGACATCAAATGGAAGAGAGATAATGCCACTTAGAAGACATTCAAAGTATATGAGCATAATTTTTAGCATGGAAAATAATGATATGTTTGATTTTTTTTTTTCCCAAATCAAATTGTACTACATGTTATTGGAGAATTTCAAAGTAAATGGGTGAGACTAATTCTTATGAAACCTGGTTGTTAACATGATTATAACCCATTAAACTAATTAATATAATTTTAATTCATTAAACTCATTAATATGATTGTATTTTAATTAACCTTTTTAAAATTTTAATTTTACAAGAATATTAATTTAAAATATTTTTTTAGTTGTTCTTAACTTTTAAGTTTGATTTTTAAACTTTTCATTAATTTAATTATTTATTTTAAGTTATAATACATTTATAAAATAAAATTTTAATTAAAAATTTAATTATATACTCATTATAATTTTATTTATTTATTAAATATAAATTATTTTTAATCTTTAATGAAATTATACTTTAGTTCTTTAAGTTTTTTTAACTATATGATATTATTCATAATTAAAAGGTATTTTAAATTTTTAGAATTTTTAAATATTTAAAATTAATAAATTGGGTTAAACAAATCATAAATGTCTTTTCTCATAAACAAATCATAAACATGACTAATTGAATGAGTTATATGAGTTGATAAGATTATAACAAAAACGTGATTATGTGTGACCCGAACCCACTAAAATTTATGTCTTTTCTCACTCATGTTAGGCTGTGTCAAAATTGCCACATGCATTAGTACACTGAGTAACCCTAAATGTAATTGCCTAAAGCCTAGATGCTCTTACATGGGCTTTAGTCAAAGATTGGGTCGTCCCAACTCTGGGCTTATTCCAAGAAGAGAAGTGCATCAAGCATGTTGAGCTTGCCTAAGAGATACCTTAGTGAGCCAAAACCAAGATGGCCCATAGATCTCAAGACTAGGCTGACCCAAATAGTATGACCATGTAATTATACGGGCTGGGCAGTATCCCTTCACTGTTCAAGCCCGCTCTCTTTTGGGCCTCAAGGCTTAGTAGGCTAACACCAATTTATTGGATTGTTTCGAATTGTTTCGAAGTGTTAAAAGAGAAATTATATTGACATCTACCAAACTTTCTATATATCCATTAGAATTGTGATTTTTCAAGGATAAACTTTCTATATATCCATTAGAATTATAGGTTTTTTAAAGATAAAAGTAGTTGTGAGAAGATTGAAATTTTTTTACAAATTAATTCAGATCATCGTCCCACTTCTTTTTTCTTAATCTTTTCATAACTCTAATATATTTTTTTTCTAAAAATTTTAATTTTAGAATAATAAAAAAAAACAAATAATCATTTCCAATAATATTAGAAATGAAGATATAGGATCTTTACCATTTTTTTTTTATATAAATTTAAGAGCTTAAAAAAATGAGGGGATCATAAAAAGGGTTTCCAATTTTAGGGATGGATGCTTTTTGAAGCTTTTAA
The DNA here is from genome assembly GCF_004353265.1 of Vitis riparia. Taxonomy (NCBI): domain Eukaryota; kingdom Viridiplantae; phylum Streptophyta; class Magnoliopsida; order Vitales; family Vitaceae; genus Vitis; species Vitis riparia. Next base: position 4,315,564 of record NC_048443.1, read on the forward strand.
TATTAGATCCTATATCTTCACATAGCTCTTAAGGTGTCTAACAATACTATACATCCAAATATGTCTTAAACTTTTATGTAAAAAATGATTAAAAGCCCATTTGGTAATGCTTCTTAAAAGTGTTTCTAGTCCTAAAAATATTTAAAAGCATTTTTAAGGTAAAAAATAGGTATTTGATAATATTTAAAAAAAAAAAACACTTTTAAAAATTTAGAAAAATACTTGAAGCGATTTTTAGAGAAGCACTTAGGAAGTGATTTTTAAAAAAATCACTTTAAAAGCTTACAAATATTTCTGAAATACCCCCAAGTGTTTTCTGATACCCTCCATTTCCATTTCCCTTTCACTTTTCTCTTCCTCATTCCCTCTCCATCCAAGTGGAGACTCTACAATCGAAGGCTTTTCGAAGGCTTTTATCACTCTCGTTCAACATCGTTGAAATCTGCTCCAAAGTACTCTCCGTTCTAGATGAGCAAGTTTTATAAAGTGAATAATGTGTACATTGCAAATATATATTGGAAATGAATGCTTTTAGGCATTCCTACCTCACAAAAGGAAAGAAGCTCGCATATGCTTATAATGGACATTATGTGGGCATCATAAAAGGTATAATTTTAACCATATTTTATAACCCAACTCTCCACTCCACATAGGAATACAATGGGATAAGAATTAATATTTGACTCTTTTAATTTTAAACAAATACAATTTAAGAAAACTTTTGAATATTAAGTAGCTACCACCCATCATTTTAAAATAAAAATTTATTATTTTTAATTTAATATATAATCAAATAGTTTGTTTCATTTTTTAGTTAAAAAAATTGTTATATTATGATTGATGTTTATTTATTAATCCATTTAAAAATATATATTTTCCAAAATTTTCTTGAAATTATAAAAATTATTATTTTTAGTTTTTTTAACAATATAAATGTTTATACATTCTTTTACAATGAAAAGTTTTGGATTTATTATAATATTTACTTTTTGTAATTAAATTACATGTCCTTTTTGATAATTTATTAATATTAAAATATTTTTATACTTATGCAACATATTGTCAAAAACATTATTAAAATCATTTTTCCATAATCTCATAAGATAGTTTTTCATAGAAATATTATAGAGAAAACATTTTCAATAAAAACACTTCGCCTAAAAGTACTATCAAACAGGTTCAAGAGTTTATTTGATAGTGTTTTTACCCAATTTTTTTTTTTACCGAAATTGTTTTTTTTTCTAAAAGTTTTTTAAGCGAATCAATTATCAAATGTTTCTTTAAAAAACACTGTTAATTATTTTTTAATACTATAAATGGTTTTTAAAAGTGTTTATTAAATTTTATCAAAAAAATTTATTTTTTTCAAAAATACCTTTTAGGTTGAAAGTGTTTTTCGAAAACACTATCAAATGGAGTCTAAGAATGCGTATGTGAGTCATTTTAGAAAACATTTTTAGTATTTTTAATACTTAAATGACAAAAAATTTCAAGAGTTAGAAAGATTAAAAACGTTTCATAGAATCACTATCAAGAAGGGCTTTCATAGAATCACTATCAAGAAGGGCTTTAAATGCTAATCAACTTTTTTTTTTTTTTTTTTTTTTTATGTAGGATCATGTATATACATAAGGACTTGATCACACAATACATTCATCATAATTTGACCCCCATAGAAGAGGCACATGAACATTAAGCACCGTGATGAGTGCCTAAGTTTCCATGAATCTTTTCACGACAAAATTCTAAAGCAGCTTTGACCAACACTGTACCAGTACTAGTATTCAATTCCCATGCCGGCCCACAAGAGATATAGGAGCTCAGCCCAAGTCCAAGCCCAAGCCCAAGCCCAACTATAAATTCATTATTATTAGATCAAAACATATTCAAATTGTTCAAAATCATTATTCCATGAACTAAAATCACCCAAACCTAGGTCAAAGTCTTGATCAGAAAATCAAGTCTTAAAAGCAAAATTCAAACACTATAGTCGGAATCTCATAATCAGTGAAAGGACTCCATGATATTGACATGCAGTCCTTTGAGGACAGATGCCTTTCCTCTTCCCACAAGTCATTCCATTTTTTGTGTACAGTTTATTCTACTGCATCCATCCCCTTGGATGGATCGCTTACTAAATCATCATCTCATATTCATGTATGAATGAGAAGCCTTTCATCTTATTGCGTGACTCGGGAAAAGAAAAACAACCAAAATGGATCCTCCAAATGACTTTGAAGCTCTCACCAAGGCTTTCTCAGGTTTGCCCCTTATATTTTTCTTATCATTTTTTTTATTTAATTTTGTTTATTTTAGTTGGACACTAAGAATGTGTTTAGAAATTATTTTAAGAAATGTTTTTCGTTGTTTTAGTACTTGAATGATAAAAATTTTCAAACGTTAGAAATGTTATAAACATTTTTTAGAATTACAACCAAATGAACTTTAAGAATGTATCTGATAGTGATTTTAAGAAGCGTTTCTAACATTTTTAATATTCGAAAGATAAAAAATTTCAAATGTTAAAAATATTAAAAATACTTCTTAAAATCACAATCTATCACACTCTAAATTATGGTATAATAGTCTTAAATTGTGAAATTCAACTTTTTTAGGCTTTTGTTATTTTCTATTTGCTTTATTTTATATAGACTTACAAGGAATTATATGTAGTCCATCTATTTGAAGCAACCTTAATTTGTATTTTTTAGGATTTGGAGTTGATGAGGAATCGATGGTATCGATCCTAGGAAAGTGGCATTCGGAGCACTTGGAATCCTTTAGAAAGAGAACTCCTAAATTCTTCTTGGAGGATGAACGTCTTTTTGAGAGGTGGGATGATCACCATATTGCATGCTTAACGAAAGAATTTCTGCGGTTTAAGGTACTCATGTTCTTCTTCTTGTAATAGAAATGTTAGCTGAAAGTCATAACTATGGATATCACATGGAAAATGGTTGAAAAATGTTCTCTTTTTAACCTAGTTTTAATGTATTTTGGTACTAGATATAGCCTATAAATACTTTTCTGTATTAAAAAAATTGCAATATATAATATGAGAAAATTCTAAAGTATATATATATATAATGATATAGTACCATTACTTCAAATAATGAAAAATAAAATGAAATAAAATTTTCTTTTCATAAACTTATTGTTTGCTAACACTTACCCTTTCATATCATCGTTTCATGCCCAATTTGTACTCATGGATCAATTGGATTGACTTATTTTTTAGGTGCTTTTAATTGACACGATGACACATTTTAGTACAATATCCAAATATACTTTTTGTGGAACCTATTCAAAAGGCACCACCAATAAATGGCAAAAATATAGATGAGGTAAGGAATGAGAATGATATTATAATAAATGTGTAATATACCTTGATTTTTCTTCTTTAAACTTTAATTCAACAACAGTTGTAATTAAAATAAATTTTAAATAAAGAAAAAAAAGGAAGGTACCATAGTTGTTTGAAGGAAAAACAATGATAAGTAAACCCCTTAGTAGATATATAATAATAAAATTGAAATTGTAATATGATATTCCATATTAGTTAGAAGAGAAGTTTTAGGTGTTTTTTTATATAGTAGACTTTTCTTAATTATGTCATCTGTTTTAAAAACCATGGTGAGTAAGAGCCAAGATTTTTACCAAGAGAGCTCTAGTTACTAAGTCTAAATCTTTGGGGAAGGAGTATAACATACCTACCGAATTATAAATATAAAAAAAAATGAAATGTAGCAAAGGAAAACAATTTAATATTTTCATATTTTATTTATTTTTTCTTTTTATAAAAAGTGAATGAATTAAGTAGGAAAAACAATGAAAAATCACATGAAAGGTTTCTTTGATTTACTTTTCTTATCATCTTAAATTACCAATTTAGTATGATTCTCATTAATCTGATTAGGATCTTGACACTCTAATGAGTTTGAAGGAGACACTTCAGTGCCTATGCAATCCCCAAGCATATTTCAGTAAGGTAAGATTAATTCATCACAAACAACATCTTAGAAATGATCTTATATTTGTTTGTAGAATCATGTATTGGATTGATTGTTTCAATTCTTTTAGGTCTTAAATAATGCATTCAAAGATGATGCAGACGAGAATACAAAAGAAGCCCTAACTCGAGTAATAATGACACGGAGCAATGTTGATATGAAGGAAATCATAGAAGAATTTGATAAGCAATATAAAGTTCCTTTAACCCAGAAGATTGAAGATGTAGCTCTTGGAAACTATAAGGATTTCTTGGTGAGCTTGATTAGAAGAGTGGCCTAATAAGAATACAACTTGCATTTCTTTAGTCAATATTTTAACAATATTTTCCGTTCTTGTAAAGATGTACAAACACATTTGATGATATTAGTGATATAATTAAATTACGCTTGTATTTGTTAGGAAGTTTGTTAAGAGTTTGTTATGCCAACTCAGACTGTAAGTAACTGAACCCTCTTGTAATAGCTATATATAGCATAATCAATAATAGACTTAAGTGAGTGTCGTAATTCTCACCAAATCCTTTCTCTCTCTCTAAGTTGGTATCAGAGCAAGTTTGCATTTGAGAATTCTTTTCTCTATCTCTCTCTCCCTTTCTCTTCTTTCTCTTTCTAAATTCTTCCATTTTTTTCTCGAAATTTTTCTCTAGAAACATGTCTTTGACCTCTTCTACTTCCTTTGGTGCTCCTAATTTGCCTCTTGCCTCTAAGTGCTACTAATGGCAAGCTCAAGCGCTTTCAACTATACGAGCTTAAGGATGTGAAGGCTTTCTGTTTGGATCTGTTCTAATTCTGCCTTAATTTGTCAAAGTTCCTTGTAACAGTCCTAGTTCTCCACCAACTAGGGTTTAAAATCTTGATTTCCTAATTTGAATGAGGCATGATCAGTTTCTTCTAAGCTAGATTCTTTTATTGATGAGCGAATCAATGCTCAATCATGTCAATCATTGTGCTACTACTATTGAACTTTGGTCCACACGTGAACAACTTTTTTAGTCTCAATCGAAGGCCAAAGTGATGCAACTTTGTATTATGCTATAGACATTAAAGAAATGAGCTCTTAGTGTAGAGGAGTATATTCTTAAGATGTGAGGTTTGACTGACAATCTTAACTCTATTGGTCAGGTCATTATTGATAAAGATCTTATTCTTTATATTCTTATTGGATTTTATCCTGAATATGAGTCAACCATTGTTAATCTTACTTCAAGAAACAATGCTCTCACTCTTCAAGAGGTTCAATTTGTCATATAGACTCATGAAATGATGATTCAACATCAATTGGTCTTTTTGCCAACTGATTTGCAACATTCTCCCTCTACTAATGTTGCTTATCGCAGATCTTTTCTTGTTGTATTGAGTAATGCCAATCATGGTGGCAACTCTCATTTCCGTGGTCATCATGGCCTTGACAATGGTGGTTCTAGTCATGGCAACAAGCCAATCTTTCAACTTTGTGGCAAGATTGGTCATGTGGTTGTTAAATGCTACAAAAAGTTTGATATTAGCTTTTCAAGTGTTGATTTGACTAGTTATCAGGCAAATATTGCTTTCACCTCTAACTTTGCAGATCACAAGTGGTATGTCGATAGTAGCGCAACAAACCACATCACTGTTGATATGAACAATCTGACTATCAAGGTAGATTATATGGGCAATGAGAAGCTTATGGTTGGTAATGGTTCTAAACTTGCTATTTCTCAGTTTGGAAATTCCTTTTTACCTTACAAAAATTCTTCTAAACCTCTTCTCCTTAATAACATCTTACATGTTCCACACATAACCAAAAATCTTCTCAGTATTTCTCAATTTACAAAATATAATAATGATTTAATTGAATTCTGTTATGACTATTGTCTAAGCAAGGACAAAGCTTCAAAGAAAATTATGGTGGAACGAGCTCTTAGGAATGGTCTCTATCAACTTGATCTCACACAATCACAATCTTCATAGTCCAAGTCATCTTCTATGTTTAAGGCCTTGCTTTCTCTACTACAAGAGCCTAGTGTTTCTCAATCTAGTTGTCAAAGTGTGTCAATAATTCTTCAATAAAAAAAAATATTTGTTCCTATATTGTGCTTCATCTTCTACCACTACAAAATTGATTTGGATTCAATCTCTATTTCATGAGTTGGGTCTTTCTCTTGAAAAACCCTCATGTGGTGGTGTGATAACATTGGTGTTATTGTGTTACTTCAAATCCTATTTTTCATGCCAAAACTAAGCATATCGAGATTGATATTTCATTCGTGCTTGAGAAAGTGCTCAATAATGAAGTGGATGTTTGTTATATTCCATATAAAGAGCAAACAACTAATGTCTTTTCTGAGCCTTTGTCTATTTCTCGTTTTCTTTTTCTGTGTAACAAGCTTTCACTTAGTACCATCGTTTAGCTTGTGAGGGGTATATTAGTGATACAGTTAAATTAAGCTTATTACCTATTAGGAAGTTTGTTAAGAGTTTGTTATGCCAGCTTAGACTATAAGTAACTAACTAATCCTTCTTGTAATAGCTATATATATCAAAATTAATAAGTAATAGTTATATATATCAAACTCAATAAGAAACTTAAGTTAGTGTTGTCATTTTCACCACCAAATCCTTTCTCTCTAAGTGATGAGCATCAATCTCTCCCATACAAACCAGATGGTAAAATAAGAATGAAATGCTCATCGTTTCAATTACAACTTGGTAATGTAAAACCAAGAATTAGCAAAAAAATTTAAGTGCCACTACCATGTCATACCTTCTTGCATGCTTATTTTTGAGACCTAAATCAATCAAATTCAGATAGTCCCTCATTGTCTCGCGCACACAGTTCACCAACAATTCTGTCATGCTCGTTCAAGTCTCCTTCAATCACATACAAGTGGCATCAATCTGGAAACAAGTGACAGAAAGAAGTTAGCAGATCACACTCAAAAATGACAATGCACAAAGATGATTCTGTTACCCAATTGATGGATGTTTGACAGAATTTGTGGAGTGGTTCTAGCATTAAAAGAAGATAAGGAGATGCGCACAGAATGTTGAGACTCAAATGGGCATACACAGCAACCTGCACTATGTTTTGTGACCAACATGCAAAAGTTTGTACCATTTAATATTTCAAAGGGAACATAAGGAAAGTATGTACTGATCCGAACTCAGTCCATCTTAAGCTTCATTATTTTCGAAAGTTCAGTAAAGAAGTGCAGACACACGTCCAATTCTGATGCTCTTTGCAGTAAATATGAAGGAAAAAAATCGCAAACAAATAAGTATGCCTTATAAATTATTAGAAAGATAGTGTGAAAAGTCAAAGAATTAAATTAGATAAAAAGAATGAAAAGAAAAATCAAAGAATTAAATTAGAATGATAGAAACAAAAAAAATTGAATGTTTCATTTCCACTCAAACTTCATCTCACATCGCATTTTTCAGTCCAAAAAATAATTGAATAAAAGAACAACGAAACAAAGAAATCTCTTGAAAACTAGATGATCAAAGGTACTCCCGGAGAAAAAGCAGATCAAACGACTAGGAAAGCAACAGCAACCATGGCTGCCATCAGCAGCTGATACCCAGACACCGAGATCCCATAAGCAGAACTGGGTGCTGGTGCTGCGGGGGTGGAGGGGGCTGGTGCTGCGGGGGTGGAGGGGGCTGGCGCTGCGGGGGTGGGGGGGGGGGGGGCTGATGCAGGAGACACCCACGCTTCCAGCACTGTGATGGCAGGCTTCTGTCCATAGTTGGCACAATGGTCGTTCACACCACAAATATACCACTTCCTTCCAGGGGTGGCCAGTGTAATCACATCATTTCCAGTGGTAAGAGCCTCATTTGCTGGTGGTATAGTGCAGTTCGTGAAGGCAGTACCGTTAACTTTGAAGACATTGTGCCTTCCCGCCGTGTATTTGAAGACTGCATGTATGAGAATTGACGACAATATCTTTAGCAGCTTGAACTAAAAGAAGTCATAAAGGGAAAAGAAAGTGATAGTTTGAGCTACATTACCTAGTTTATCGCCAACATGAAAGACTTTTCCTTGGCCCAGGCTACATAGTCGAAATTAATGGTCCAACCTTGATCATCTCCAACAGTAAACTCAGTTGCCATGGCCACAGCAGGAAGAAGAATTGCGAAGATTGCAAGGGCAGCTAAATGTTTAGAAGCCATTAGAGTTGATTGAAGTTGATTAGTGGTAAAGTTTCTTTATACCAGCTTCAATGTGTTTCTCCGACTTGCACTGATGTCCATTTAAGGGTCTAAAGGGTCTATTTATAGCAACTTTTTTAGCTCGGAGTTTCATTGAAAGCCTCAACAACCATGAGAAACAGGCTGGGTCCGCAGGCCACAGCGTGTTGCCAGGTGAAACTCTGGTTAGAACGAAGTTATGCCATGGCTAATGTTGGACAATAGTTACAAAACAAAGAATTTTCTTCTTTAAGCGATTTCCTTTGTCCATACATACACTATCAAATAAAGAACGATAATTTGTTTGAACTGGAGTCATGATTTTGGCATAAATTATTAAACAATGGCTAATTGTTAACTCTAGAAGTACAAATGGAACTCCCTTAAGAGGGTGACTCTTGCCGGCTTGGAGACTAGGCTGGAAAAAGGCAAATAGAAAAAGTGGGACCACAAAAATGCCAAACCAAACCCAATTTGGACGACCTTTTAATTAATCTAAGTTGTTCATGAAGCAATCTCTACCACTTTATGATCCATGACTCAGATATGCGTTTTATTCTTAAAAACATGTCATGGTTAGATCACGCATGTTACAGAAAATTTGAATGGAAATTAATTATGTAACGGCACATCAAATGCAAAATTGGAAGCAATACTACTTTAATTAGTTTCAACGACCTAAAAAATTTAAAAGAAATTTAAGGAGGCATGTAATGCAAAAGCTTTTAAGGATTTTCCTATCACGTTTGTATGTCAGCCTGATGTATTAGCAACTATACCATCTTTAGTAGAAGCATAGCATACTAAAAAGCATGTATCAAAATGGGATCGGGTTGTTTGAAATCGAAGCCTATGGAGTTTCTGTTCCGTCCCAAGGTTATGATAAGATAGGCTTTAAAAGCAATTAACTTCACACATAATACACAGTGCATGCAGCCTTATCCCTAAATGATACGTTCCCAATTGGTGTCTCAGTTGATTCATGTCCTCTCAATGGTCCCTGACAGTGGTGCCATTTGATTCGTGTCCAGCTGGTGTCCCTTGATTGTGGTCCTCAGAAGGGAGTAATCAACAAAATTTATAACCTATTACACCATGTACTAGGATAGCCTTAGCTAGCATAGCATAGTGGCTCTAGGGTCGTTCACTGGGATGGGTTTTCACTTCACAATTGATATTAATCCAAAGCTGAATCGGTGATTTTTCATTTCAAGGTTAGCTCTAAAAGAAAACATAAAGATGTTTAAATGAAAAAGGTTTGGTTTTAAACTAACCAAAAATAGTAATTGATTTTACTTACAAAGAAAAGTGTCTCTTGGAGTTTAGATTACTAGGCTCAGGTTCCTCATACAAAAAGGAGAGTTTCGGTCACTTGTTTCTTTTCCTCGCATTAGAGAATTAACATATAGTTAATTCTCTAACCGGTGTGGTACAGATGCTTCCCATTAATGGGTTCAAACACTAAATCCCTCTCACTGATGCACCTTGCAATGGCTCGTGCCTCTCACCTAGCATTTGCCATTCAAGGTGATCTTTAACTTTGGACTTCCCTTCTCAAGCTCGCAAGAGATAACTAAAGGATGTCTCCTTAGAGTCCAAAAGCTTACCAAGTGTTGGCTATTATAGAAAATCCTACCTTCAAACCACCTCCCAAAGGCTCGCAAGAGATAAACTAGTGCATCTCAATGGATGGAGATCACTTGCCTTATCAAGTGTTGGCCCAGGTGAGTTAAAGGCGTTTTAAGTTAACTAAAAAGATAAAAACCATTAACGAGTCACACTTTCTCTTCATTAAAAACTAAAACAACAAAACTTCAAATTTATGCATGAGGAAACTTACCTGGCTTTCTTTACTCCAAGAGACAAAGAGCCTAGCCTCTCATCCTCTGAGGAAAAATCCTCAGAGTTTGATTGACTAGTAAGAAAACTAACGAGAAAACAAAAATATGAAGAAGAAACAGAGCAAGTGCTCTGTTCGTTGATTACATATATGATGGATATCCCCTCTTTACATTGGTTCAAAGATATATATAAAGAAGATATTTTCTAAGAAATATCCCAATAATATCTTTGACTGATTACAAGGAGAAAATAGAAATTTACACAAAATATCTTAAGAGAAAAAATCTAACTTAGTTGGTGGCAAATATCGGGAAGCTTCAGGAGAACACCGCGGCACTGTGCAAAATCCGGGTAATCTGAAATGTCGGCCGCGGATCTCTTCGGGTGAGCGCTATCAGAAGATCCGGACATGCCTGTCCGGGGAAGTTGAAACGCCTCCTCTCCCATCCGGCGTCAAGGGATCCGGATGTGAAATATCCGGAGAAGATGGAATCATCGGTCAGACAGAATTCCTACCCGGGTGGAATGAGTTATACCTGCGAAAAAGGGGACCATCTGTGTGTGTAAGGTGTAGGGATCCATCCGGCTCAACTCCATCCAGATTCCCCAGGAGGACATGCGCCGTCATGCTATCCGGCACTCGTGAACATCACACTCCGGATAATAGCATATCCGGATATGTTGTCCGGATCATTGACTACAGTGAGCAAGCCTTACTATAACCCACATTCCGCCGCTCTCCAATGGTGTGTCCGGACGCCCTGTCCGGACATCTTTTGCCATGGATTCGAAAGAATCTCTCCTCAATCTCGGATTTGCTTTGGTGATCAAAAAGCTATCAGAACACCAAAACTTAACACAATTTGATTAGAATTGATTGCAAGGGTCCTTAATATGTTAATTGGGTTAAAAGGTGATAACTACTACTCAAAAGTGTTTATAAGAGTTAATTACAAGCTATGAAATAGCACTTTTTGAGTAGTAATCACTAAATCAAGGATCTCACTATCATTACCTGATGATGCATTAATGAGGTATGTGATACAAAGTAACAAAGCTATTCAACAACCGATATAATCAAACTTTTTGTTTGGGTTACCTAGATATCTCTATTCCCTTCCCTGGGCGATAGGGTGTATGCAAAAACATTATAAGACCCTAAATCTAACAAGCGGAAGCATATGCATATTAAAACCTTAGATCAACAACTTCATAGTGCATTAACTGAGATATGGATGTTGCCAAATCATTTCCAATCAATGAAGAGTCTCATAAACTGAGAGAACTTCCACTTGATTGCTAGCTTTTCCTTGGTTCCTAGCACTTGAGGTGGTAGTAGCCTCACAGAGGGGTGGTGGCTAAGGCTCTGTTGGGGAAATGTTTTCAAAACAGTTCTAAAAAATAATTTTTAAAAATTATTCATTGATGTTTTGTAGTACAAAAATTTGTTTTGGATCTTGAAATGTTATTAATCTATTTTCTATATCTTGAAATTAACTTTTATTCATAGTATTTTATTTTTAATCATTCTTCATATTTGTATAATTACTTTTTAAAATAACCCTTAGAAAACAATTGAAAATAACTAAAAGATGATCTCTAAAAATATCATATTTTCTGTTTTTTGGTTTTCAAACATATTTTCCTTCTTTTTGCCTAAAGAATAGACCATTATTTTTAAAAATAGTTATCAAGCAAAGCCTAAGGCTCTCCTCTCTAAAGTGAATGGGAAGACAGTAATGGCAAGAGTAAAACCCTAAACCCCTAAGAGCTCTTCTAGTGAGCTTAAACAACTTGAGCCCATCTTGGACTTAGGTACTTAATCTATTAAGTAACTAATTGATTAATTAACCTTATTAAGCTTCAATTAATCAATTAACCCAATCCATAGAGACCATTCATAAGCTCTTGTGCAACCTTGCACATTAACTAAAAGGCTCTTATATACACATATGAATAAAGAATCCAAATAACCCTCAGTAAACATGCTATCAAGAAATACGAGTTTGAGTAAAGACTACTAGGACCCATGGAAAAATTATTGGCTTCCTTAGAATCCAAATTTGAAGTTAACTTAAAATCTCATTACAGAGAGTCAACTACACTCTAGTATCTTATGATATTACAATAAGATACAAGAACTCAGATATGTGATCTACTATTCACCATATGTAGGTTCCCCATGAATTGGTGTGTATAATCTAATTAGGTATATGCTATCAATCTCTAAAATTGTCTTTACAATCTTTAAGTACTCTTAAATCTTCCTATTATGTTATCAACTAGCATACTCTAACTCACAAAAAACATATATCAAATTCCAATTAAGGAATTACTATAACTATATATTTCTTGATCACATGTCCTTAGGATCACCCAAAGGGACATGTTTTCTCAAACCCATGAGATGTCAGGGTGCCTATCTTGACTATACCTTTTGCCACCAATCTTTATTAAGAATGACCTAATTCATGAGAAATATTTGACCAACTTAAGGTCTCACCTATAAGTCAAAGTCATTAATGACTTTAGCACAAGCTTAGTGTCCTCTCAAGGCTAAGAGCCCATAACTACTTGATAGTTAATGTCATAACTTACCATACACACTAGTACACTCACCATAGGAAACTCATCTCGATAACCAAGACAAGTTATCCTTTTAATGAGGAGGTAGTGTATTACAACCTCAAATAAATTGTCTAAATTCATGAATTAGCTATGACAAATTAAATACTTACAGAAAACTTATGACTTGGATCTTCTGTACAACTCCTAATACACCTAAATCATGTACAATGCAAAAGATATCAGACTTAAATGCTTTAATAGTATAATGCATTGATAGGACAAATAAATTGAGGAATTGGAATCTTGTTAATGAATAATAAATCCATTATTATTATTATTACATCATGTCATGTTTTTTAAGGGTTTTATCATAACACTTTGTAAAATTGATGGCTAAACTAAGGTAGTATAAAACTCTAAGGCTAGACCAAGACAGGGTACAAATAAACTATCCTAGTCTTTATTGCCTCATATACTCTATTCCTATTTGATTGTCCTTTTATTAATGATCGAGGACTGACCTGACCATCAAAGAGGGTCAATCAAATCCCCACTCTATCTTCTTCTATATCACAAAGATAGGTTATATTCAAGGATAGAGTTGCTACATTTTAAAGAGGGTGAAACACATTGATGTTGTCTATGGTAAATGGTAGAAAAACCTAAATGATAGCCATAATGCAAACTTACTCAAGTGGCAAGTGACTGCATGAGGACCTTTCAGCTTTCCTACAACTCTAAGAGTAGATAACCACAATGGAAAAGAGGATGAGGAAAGAAAACAAGGAAACCTTGCCAAGAATAGAAGAGCTAGTGAAAAGAAACAAAGGTGTTAGCTCAAGAAAATGTGAAATTCAAAGGGTTGCATGCAAAAAAAAAAAAAAAAAAAAGTAACATTACAGAGAAAATGATCAAGAAAGGGATTTGTTGATTCTAAGTGATCAAAACATTATCTGAGGTGCATTACCTTGTTGTCTTAGAGGAAGGCCTTAATAGGCAATTGGGGTGGACCAAATAAGACTCCACTAGTGATACAAGAAAGTAATGTAGAGCTCATCGTCTTCATGTCTTGTGAGAGATTGTCTTAACACCATTTACTCATGACATTCTCCATGAGGAGGCTATGACAATGAGTTTGTTCTCTCGAAGTTCAACATGTTTAGTAGTACTAGTGATCCCCACAAGTATCTAATGCATTTATGCCAAATGATGGTAGATAACCACTTATTATGCAAAGTCTTCCCCTTATGTTTGAAGGTACCAACATTATTATGGTTCCATCAATGCTTGTCCGAATTAATCTTGAGCTTTGGAAGTTGTGTTTATAGCATACTATATTCACTCTATTTGATAGGAAAAGGGGTTGGAAGCAAAAGGTGTAGGAGAGTTAATAAAGGCATGCATATTTGCAGTGATTTAACATTGAAATATCTCAAGTTTGGTGATGCACCACGCAAGCAATGATGATGGCTTTCAAAGGACTTCCAAAGGGTTCAAACCTCATTAACTCACTCTCTAATTCAACACGGACAACCATATAGGGATTATTTGCTAAAGCAAGGAAATAGACCATGCCAGAGAAGACCTGAAGTCTCAGTGATAAAGAAAGCTACCTCCTATGGTGCCCTCCTTTTTGAAGCATCATTCGGTCAAATTCGTAACTAGTCAGGAAGTAATAGGAAAGATGTCTCTCAAATTGAAAGGGAAGAGAAGAAGCGATGTAGAGAAAATATTAACCTTCATCTAGAAAATCGTTCCAAACCAACTATATGCTACAGAAAGTGTCCTACTAACACATCCTCTAAGAGATTAAGTCACTAAAAGGATTTTGACCATCCAAATCCTTTTCGGTCATAGTGGGGGAGTGCAAGCCTCATAAGTATTACGACTACAATGAGGATCGAGGGAATCAGACCGACAAGTATTGAAGTCCAAAACGACATATAAAAGAGTTTGTAAAAAGTGGGAAGTTAAAGGAGTTCATGGATAAGAAGAGGATTTGCAAGAAGAAGAATAAGATAACAAAGAGAGACTCCTCCTTCCACCTCTAGGTCCACCCTCGACAATCATTGCCACTATTCATAGTAGGCTACGAGTTACCAGGGAATGATTTTTTTGTTTTAGCAAAAAAACAATCATAGGGATATTTATTATTGATTACTTTGTTCTGAAGCCTACTACATATATATATATATATATATATATATACAAATCCTTCTAACTGCAATTGTTGCTTTAGCAGTTCTTGATAACAGTCTAACTAATCATTAACAATAGTCTGTTCATATTGTTGTAGGTCTTGAGGTGCGGTTGTTGCTTCTGGTAGTCTGTTCTTGTTGTTGCAAGTGTTGAGGTTCAGTTACTACTCCTAGTAATGTTATGTTGTTTAGTTATAGGGCATGGGACAATGGAGAGTTTGATATAAAAGGTGGAGAACTGTAAGCTTGGAAGATGCTTGGTGAAGATATCGGCGACCTGACCAGATGAGGGAATATACTTACTAAGGGTTTTATGAAGGACTTTATCAAGAATAAAATGAAGATCTATATCAATGTGTTTTGAGAGGGCATGGAAGATTGGATTGGCAACTAGGGCAGCTGCACTTTTGTTATCACACCAAACTAGGGGAGGAAGTTCATCTGATAGTGAAGGATTTGAAACCAAATAAATTTTATTGAATTTGATTTTCCTTCTAATTTTCTTACATTAAACCTAATAAATGTGAGATTTCTTCCTTTAAAAAAAAAAAATATTTCCTAATTATTTTCATAATCCAAACAAAGCATAAGTCTCTATAAATGGAAAACAAATTAAAAATATCCTCCCATTCTTTGAGTGGTCTTTGAAAGTATAACTCATCATTCGTCAATAATCTAAAGGCTTATATAGGCTCACATTATTTATTCATACTGCTACATTAACTTTATATTATATTGATTAAATAAAAATAAAACAGCAAGGTATAAAAACATCAATAAACTTCAAAAAAAAAATTGTCAGACTATCACAACAGGTATTCATCCTCATTTTTCTTTTCCATCTTTCATATTTCAAAGATACCCTTTTCTTTCAATCATATAAAAAATAATTGAATAAAAAAACCATAAGCCAGAAGAAAATTCTTGAAAACTAGATGATCAAAGGTACTCCTGGAGTAAAAACAGATCATCAAACAGCTAGGAAGGCAAGAGCAACCATGGCTGCCATCAGAAGTTGATACCTGGACCTAAAGATCCCATGAGCAGTTGGGTGCTAGTGTTGTAGGGTTGGAGGGGGCCAGTGCAAGAGACGCCGACTCTTCCAATACATTGATGACAAGCTTCTATCCATAGTTGGCACAATGGTCGTTTACACCACATATGTACCACTTCCTTCCACTACAAGGAAAAAGGTATATGGTGACATTTATAACGAGTCGCCATAAACATAGGGTGTCACTACAACATAGCGCCACCTTCTCCACTGACACCATTGAGGGTACCAATTAGTGACGTATTTGGAAGTGACACCAAAGTAGATAAATGGTGACCCATTCGGAAGTGACACCAAATATTTCTAGTGATGATAGGGTGTCACATTAAATACATCATCTTTGAGTTATGATGTCACATTAAATGCATCACCTTTAAGTTATGGTATCACATCATTGTAAATTATTGTGGAAGATATGATTGGTTTTAGTTGTTGATTTTTGTAATGCTTATGAATTAATAAGATTAACCTATTTATATTTTGTCCATAAATATAACAATCATATTCTATTTAACTCATTTTTCTGTAATGTTTCTGGAATAACTCATAATACATTGATCATCTAATAATATTTGTATATCAAATGTTCACAAAAGGATAGTACGTCCAACATATCAAACCCATCAAAACTAAAAAGGAAGAGTGAATACATACCAAAACATGATTTAGAAATGTTAAAGATCCCAAGATTCATGTATACCTCCATTTCCTAAGCATGAAACCGGCTAACCATAAAATGACATAAAAGTCCCATCTAAAAATCTAAATTTCTGAGTTGCAATTAAAGTAACGTTTATTTCCTACAACGTATAACATAAGAGTTGCATTTAAAAACCCAAAATCTTGTTGCCTTCTTCTTTCTTTTTATTCTCCATTTCACCATCCCAAGAGTGTATACCTGCATTTCAAAATTTAATGAGTTTTAGAGATTTTTATTGAAGAAAATAAACATGGATCGATGTTATCATAAATGAACAAATCTAAGAACTATTTTTTTTTTTCAAATAGAAACATTATTCAAAGAATAAGCATTACTATACAATACCTATGGAAAAATTCATGTAGTAGCTAAGGGACTCACCATGCATGGTGATCATGATGCATTAACATGATTCATGATTAGTTGTAGCACAAAAGTAGCCCATTCTCCTCTAATTTCATCGAAGGGCGCTTCTTCTGATGAATAAATGGAAATATAATTCTACTTGAGAATATGTTTTTTTTTTTATCACAAAACTGAAATCAAATAAGAAAATAACATTAAAATGCATAACATTTGGAAGCCTAAAACTATGTACAATTCATTAAATAAGTAATACCTTTGAAGCAATAATTGTAGGATAAAAAATTATCTCTTTAATGAATCTCATAACAAAGTAGCCACATTCGAACCCTCCTTCTTGTCTTGGACACTAATCGATCAATTATAAAATAACATTAGTACTCACATATATAAATGGTGCAAATGCATAAGCTAATGTGTAAAGAAAAATTTTTGGATGTCACTTGCACTAGTTGCTAAGATGACTCCCTCTTAGATGTTTTCTTTGCAGATATTCGAAGAGTCCTATGTAAATAAGTTCAATGGGTACATTTTAAAAATAGGTAAATGTTATATGTTTTAATATATATAAATAATAAAAAAATGTGTTTGAGGTGAATGTATTTTTTTTATTTAAAAATAATACTATGAAAAATAATAGGAAGAACTTACATGTTTACGATATCCTTTAAGTCCTCACATGGTTTGTAATGCATAGGGTCAAGATAGTGGACTATCATTTTCCTTGGCTCAAGCACTACCTAAATATAAACCCTTTAAGTCCTCATATCTATTTTTATTAACAAAATATAAAAACTTTCCAAAACTCGACTACTTAAATATAAAAACAAAATCAAATAAAATATCTAGCTAATTGGATTTTAGAAACTAAATAAACTATAAATAAACTAAATAAAATATCTATGCCCATGAATTAATTGAAGGGGATAGAAAGACACAGAGAGAACATGGCTATGGTTATGATTTCCATCTTATCATCTCCCGTCAATACCACACATGCCCATTTTGAGGTTGGACACTACTTTTGTTGATGGACTTGGAAAGGGAACTTCAAAATTGAAAACATAAATAAACCCTTATGTAAAAAAAAAAAAGAACATTAAAATATAATTGAGCATTAAAATATTTACTCTCTTTCATCACTCTCATTTGAATATTAATAATCTCTTATTGAGATAGATACTTACAATTTAACAAAATAGAAATTCCTAATAATAAAAAATATAAATATTTCTATGTCTATTAACAAAATATAAAAACTTTCCAAAACTCAACTACTTAAATATAAAAATAAAATCAAATAAAATATCTAGCTAATTGGATTTTAGAAACTAAATAAACTATAAATAAACTAAATATAAAAACTAAATAAAATATCTATGCCCATGAATTAATTGAAGAGGATAGAAAGACATAGAGAGATCGAACATGGCTATGGTTATGATTTCCATCTTATCATCTCCCGTCAATACCACACATGCCTTCCCGAATTGGTCCTTTTGGGGTTGGATACTCTCAACGAAATTCTATATCTCATTCCCACTTAGATACAAACAGAAAAATCATTTTTTTTTCCTCTCTCGTTTTTTAGAAAGGATGAAGATTATGTGATAGTATATCTCAAAAAAATTCTGTACCTTTCATTCTCACACAAATAGATATTAAAAATCATTCATTTTTTTTTCCTGTTTTTCACTTTTTTTAAGGATTTGATCATGTGTTTGGTTTAGATTAAAAAATCAATTAATTTACAGTTTTTTCTTCTATGCTAGAAGATTAAACCTAAATTTTTCTTCCCTACAACTCAAGAATACACAATTCAAAAAAACCATAATACAAAGATGTTGAAACAATTAATATAATGACATTAATAAAAGAAAAAAAAATGATAGATCCAAGAGATTTTGGGTTACCTGGGGGAGTCCACAAAGTGAAGAATGTCGGTTGTGAGCGTGTTGACTATGGGTGAGAGAAAAGGTTGAAGAAGATCACGATTTTATATATAGGATTTATATATTGAGATTTTTTGGATTGTGGGTGAGATATGGAAACAATGGGATTTTTATATAGTATCCATCATTATTAATTCTAAAAATGGGTTATAATACTTAAAAAAAATTATTTTATATGATGTCACTTCCCAAAAAATGACACTATAAATATAAAATTAATATCATCTAACTACCTCAATTGAAGATTTTTTATATGATGTGTCACCTTTATTAATTATAAATCCTATGGTGTCATTATTTTAAAAGTGACACTGTAAATAGTGACACCATAAACTATTTTTGTAGTAGTGTTCCAAGGGTGGCCAGTGTAATTACATCAATTCCAGTGATAATAGCTTCATTTGCTGGTGGTATAGTGCAGTTCGTGAAGGCCGTACCATTCACTTTGAAGACATTGTGCTGTCCCGCCGTATATTTGAAGACTGCATGTATGAGAATTGACCATAATACTTTTAGCAGCTGGAATAAAAGGAAGTGATAAAAGGAACATGAAATCATAGCTTAAGGCTTGAGCTACATTACCTAGTTTATCTCCAACATGAAATACTTTCTCCTTGGCCCTGGCTTCATAGTCAAAATTAATGGTCCGTCCTTGGTCATCTCCAATAGTAAATTCAGTTGCCATGGCCACAATAGGAAGAACAAATGCCAAGATTGCCATGGCGCCAACAAACCGCTTAGAAGCCATTGGAGCTAATTGAAGTTGAGTAGTCACCAAGTTTCTTCTAATGTTCAGCTTCAATGGTTACTTGAACAGGTGATTTTCATCTTAGGGTCTAAATTAAGGGTCTATTTATAGCTAAATGTTTTGACCTGTAGAATTTCATTGAAAACCTTAAAAACAACATGAACAGGCTGGGTCAGCCGGCCAGAGGGTGTTGCTAGAGAAACCTTTGGTTGGTACGCATTTATGCCATGCCTAATGTTGTATGACAATTTTAAAAACATATTTCTTTTGATGGTTTCCTTTGGCCTAGACATATATACACAAATATTGAATCATAATTTCTTTGAGCAATCACTAGTGTGTTTTAGGTATAAATTAAATAGTGATTAACTTTGAAAATAGTACAAATGGAAGTCTCTTGTAGAAGTTATTCTGGCCAACTTGGACACTAGGCCATACTTACACAACTAGAAAGTGAAACAACAAAAGTCCCAATTCAAACTCAATTTACGTGACCTTAACCTGGGCTGATTATATTGGGAGTCTCTTAGAACATTTAGCAAGCTAGCCATATCAAACTTTTAATCAATGACTCCACCTGAGTTTCCATGGTTGATAATGAGCGTCTACAACTTTTTTTAAATGGAAAATTTTATGAATCAAATTCATGTGGAACAATATTTTGAAGTTTCATTATGTGATGAAACATTGTAACTTTGTAGCCTAGCTTAGTATATAGTATTGGACATCATGATCTAACCAAGGATTAAAGTTTCAATGTAATGCCTTGAAACATCGGGTGTCACATTCCTTCGATACAAATACAACAAGGCAAGAAAGTCCAATGATTTCATCACCAATTTTTCAATCTTTTTCGGGTTATAAACAACCTTTTTCACCAAACTAATGTGCATTTTAGCTTTTCTTTTTAAACTTTTGTTCAAAAGGATCTCTTTCCCTTTCTCTTTCACCCTTTACTTTTTATTGTTCTTTTAAAAAAAAGGAAATCGGATTTTGATAATGCAGTTTCAATACATATTTGAGACTAGTGGAGTCCTTTGAATGTATGCCTCCTCGACATCTCTACCTACATCGGAAATTAAGAACAAGAGTCAAACACCAATATATTTATAATGTCTACATGCAAATTTATTAGCATATGTTTCAATGAAAAAAGTGATAGACAAGACACAGGCAGGCACTTAGAATTCTGGTCATGTATTGCTTTGCTTGCTTCACAGTAAATCATTTAACTTGAAAGATCATTCTGCACAAGTGTTGTGGTTTTTATTTTTAAAATATCATTCTCTGATAAAAAAATAGAAAAAAAAAAACATTTCTAAAACTACAGTAATTTTATGCCTAATGAAATCCATGTTATGAGTTTTGTATAAAAAAAAAAATTTATTTTTTATGTTTTTTATGTAGAACAAAAATACAAGATCAAGGGTCACCCATTTACAGTAAATTCATTTTTTTAAGAGATGGGTTTCAAGTGATAATTTTTATTGAAAAAGTCTTAATATTTTGCAAAAGGTCGTATTTTAATAATATTTAAAAAAATAAATAAATCATAGCTTGAGAATAGTAAGAAGAACATATATATTTTCCACCCAATTTGTGGATTTAAAGATGTCCTTTGGCTAATCAAGTTCAAATCTACGATAGACTATGAAAATTCAAAAGTTTAGGCTAATATGAAATTAAAATTCAGGATTTGAAATTTGGCTTCATACTTGTTATTCATCGAGAATATATAAATATAGGACATTCAAATCTACTACTTAATACTTTTAAAAACTCATTTTCTTCTTGTGTGAATTCAAGAAGATATTAATATTGAGTTTGGTGTGGACTTCAAGTATGCTTCGAAAGAAGGTGTGAAGTTAAAATAGAAAGGTATTAATTAAGTGGTTCAAAAATGATTGGTAGGCCTGAGTTATATAAAACTTTGCACTATTCAGTTTTTATTCTTCATAATGAATATTTTTTATCACTTGTATACCCGTGGATCTTTATTTCTTAAGAGATTTTCCACCTAAAATATGGTGTCATTGTCTCTCTTTCTCTCATTCTACTTTTTTGATTTATTTCCAGTTATTGATATCATATATTACTTGAGCATGTAAGTTGAATGGATGAAATATGAGTTGAAATTGGTGTAATTATCTTTTGGATATTCTTAAATAATTTTATGCTCAATTTGATAAAAATATCAAGTAATTGGAAATATATGAAGAAGGAATTTGTTTTTATAAATTTGTGTTGGAAAGTATTGAAGCATTTGCATGTGACTTGCATTTATAAATTACTGGGAGAGTGTTGATGCATTCATGCCTTATGATTTTTAATTATTGTTGAAAATTATTTGAAGAAAAAAATATAGGTTTTGAGAAATTCATGAAGGCCGTACCATTCACTTTGAAGACATTGTGTCGTCCCGCCGTGTATTTGAAGGCTGCATGTATGAGAATCGACCGTAATACTTTTAGCAGCTTGAATCGAAGGAAGTGATAAAAGGAACATGAAATCCTAGCTTAGCTTAAGGCTTGAGCTACATTACCTAGCTCATCTCCAACATGAAATACTTTGTCCTTGGCCCAGGCTTCATAGTTGAAATTGATGGTCCATTCTTGGTCATGTCCAACAGTAAACTCTGTTGCCATGGCCACAGCTGGAAGAACAAATGCCAAGATTGCTATGGCGCTAACAAACAGCTTAGAAGCCGTTGGAGCTTATTGAAGTTGAGTAGTCACCAAGTTTCTTCTAATGATCAACTTCAATGGTTACTTGAACCGGTGATTTTCATCTTGGGGTCTAAATTAAAAGTCTATTTATAGCATAATGTTTTGACCTGCAGAATCTCATTGAAAGCCTTAAAAAAAAAAAAAATGAGGAACAGGCCAGATCGCCGGCCATGGGTGTTGCCGGAGAAAACTTTGGTTGGTAAGCAGTTAAGCCATGCTTAATGTTGTATGACAATTATAAAAACATGTATGTTTTGGCGGTTTCCTTTGGCCTACACATATATACACAAATATAGAAATGATAATTTCTCTGAGCAATCACTAGTGTGTTTTAGGTATAAATTAAATAATGATTACGTTTAACTTCAAAAGTACCACAAATGGAAGTCCCTTGAAGAAGTTATTCTGGCCAGCTTGGACACTAGGCCATTCTTACAAAACTAGAAAGTGGAACAACAAAAGTCCCAATCCAAACTCAATTTACATGACCTTAACCTGGGCTGATTATATTGGGAGTCTTAGAACATTTAGCAAGAAGCAAGCAATGTCAAACTTTTAATCAACGACTCCACCTGAGTTTCTGATGCGACTCATGGTAGCTTAGCTTTAAAGGCGTATCAACAAAATTTATACCTTAAATACTATTACTAAAGTAGCCAAGCTACTATAGCATAGTGGTTCTAGGATCGTTCATTGGGAAGGGTTTTCGCAAACACAAGTGATATTCAAATTAGGAAAATAGGTGATTTTCTTATGGATGTTAGCTTTAAAAGAAGATGTAAATGTTTTAGAAAGATTTAAACTAATTTAAGCTAACATTAAAGACTAAAATGAAAGGGTGTAAAAACAAGTTTCTCAAAGATAGGATAGCTATGCTCTGGCTCTTATGCAAATTGGAAATCTCAGGATAGGCTCCTCGCGTTGGGGTTGCAACTATGGTGATGCTTGCTTCCCGAACTGGTATGGATTTAGCAAATCAAGTTTTAATCCTTTAAAATGGCAAAACAGATGGTAGTGAATTTCATCAATGGTTATTCACCTTAGACTTTTTTTGAATGGCTCGTAAGAGATAACTAATAGTCTAAAGCTAAAAGCTTACCAAATATTGGCAACTCACCTTTCAATGGCCAGGTGATAAACTCACCTTTCAATGGCCATTGAAATTGGTTCTAACGGATTAATGCAAAACTTGGAATTGAAAACCTTACCTTCCAATAGCTCGTAGGAGATAACTAATGGATAGAAATCCAAAAGCTTATCAAGTATTGGCCGTTGGAAGTTGTCCAAAGGAAATAAAAACCAAACTTTGCATTAATGAACCATTAATGAAAAACGACTACCTTACCTTCCAGGTGCGAGAAATTTCCATGAGATTGCATCCAAGCCATCACATAACATCCATACTTTGAGAAACTTAAAAGTTTTAGCCAATCATCCTCTGAGGAAAAGTCCTCAAAGGCTGTTTGGCTACTAAGAAAATAGAAATGGGGAAGAACCGGAGAAGAGAGAAAAACAGAGCTTTATATATTTCTAAGTTAATGTACAGAGGATCGATCTCCCCAAAAAATCTCCTTTTTTGGAGGTGTTGTGCACCTCTATATATAGCAAAATTACAAGATAAAGCCTTATGTCGGCTGAATACAAGGTTACAAAAGGAATTTACACGAGAAAATATCAAGCTAAAAATATCTGGGAAGTCGGTGGTGCGTGCGTGGAGAAACAGAGGAAATTTGGCAAGGTAAAAGGTTACTTGCAAAATTTTGGCAAGGTAAAAGGTTACCTTGCGAAATTTTCGCAAGGTGCCTAAATCCACCTTGCCAAATTTCGTAAGGTGGTTCTTCATGGTGCGAAATGGCCAAATTTCGCACCATGAAGAAAATCTCCTTGCGAAATTTTCGCAAGCTAAAATTCACCTTGCGAAATGGTGTTCCCATGGCTTGATGCAGTTGTCTTCCGAAGGCCATATCTTTCTCATTTCAGCTCCAAATCGTACACAGTTTGAAGCGTTTGATTCTTGACTTCCTCAGCTTTGAAATGGTATATAGCATGTAGAAAATGGACTTCAGGAAGTGCTCCAAAAGTGCGAAAGAAGACTGTAGCTGCTGTCCTCTGTTTTCCTCTTGAAATTCAAGCCTGTAAACTTCCAAAATCCTTGCTTTAACTTGTCCACGTAGCTCCTCCATCATTTGGCATGCTTGAATTGATTCATAAGCTGATAAAAACATGTAAACTTGCCACAAAATGGTTAAAACCAATTACTAAGGACCTTAATGAATTAATTGGGTTAAATGAATATGATTACTACTCAAAGGTGCTTAAAACCATTATAATTAGGTCTACAAAATAGCAATTTTTGGTAGTAATCAGTTTCCATGGTTGATAATGAACTTCTATGACTTTATGATTGACTAAAGTGATCTTGAACTTTTTTTAAATGGAAAATTTTATGAATCAAATTCACGTGGAATAATAAAGTTTCATTATGTGATGAAATGCCAAATATGGCATTGTAACTTTGTAGCCTAGCTTAATATATAGTATTGACCATCATGATCTAAGCAAGGATTAAAGTTTCAATGGGATTTGGTGCAATATTAGGTATCGGGCTCCACGGATACGAAATATGATAAGGAAAGACTAACTAACGATTTTATTACAAACTTTTCTATAGGTGGGGCAACTAAGCAAGGAATTGAGGTGTTTTAAAAGGGTAGGAATGGAGTCATGGGCACTTTAACCATCAAGTATGCACATGGACAAAAGGGAGGGGTAAATATGAAATTGATCATTGATTATCATCGGCTGATATATCAACGATATTTTAAAAAATTTCCCAATATTTCTATCAAATATATTTTCATGCTCCTCTTACCGTCTTACTTGGCCAACTCAAACCCAAGTTAAAAAGTTCAAATTGAACCCTTGGCAGCTGTTGGGCCAACTTTGCACTTTGTTGTATTTAGACAAACATTACTATATTAAATAGATTATAATTTTAATATTAAAAGAATATTTTAATATACAAATTAATTATAATTATTTTATTTTAAATTTCATTTAATTGATTACCAACCATCATTATAATTTTCTTAGTAAGTCTTTTTTTTATATCATTTATATGATAATTAAATATAAATAATATAAATATTAAAAAAAATCATACATATATCATAATTTATTTTACATCATTAAATGCATTTGAATTAAATAGATTATAGTTTTAATATTAAATATATTTTCAAGTTTGACATATTATTATTAATATCATAAATTTATGTATGACATGTTCAAACTTACAATCAATACTATCAATCCTTTCAACAAAATGGGGTCCCTTTGTCTAATAATGCGATGAAACCACAACGATATTCATTTTGGTACTAAAGTACTATTTCCATATAATATGTATAAATTGTTCTCATTGAATGAAACCAAATATTTCTTATCCTAATTCTAAGTGTGCACTTCCAAAATTCATATTTTGTATCCTTAAAATCCAAATATCGATATATCTGTATTTACTAATATTTTCATCATCAACCATACTGTGGACCCATATTTTTCACATGCATTCCCACTCAATCGGCAAGACTCGTTTTTGTTGGGTGAAAAATTGTATTTTATAAAAAACTGGAGTCGCCACTTATTTTTATTATTTTATTTAAGGAAAAATAAAATAAGAAACTAAAACCCTAAGAAAAAGGACTCCTTAAACTTTTGAAAAACCCAAATCTAGGTCTAGGGATCAAGTTACCTATTAGGAAGATACCTTAAAGTGTAGCACCCCTCTAAACCCTAAAAAGGTCTCTATTAACTAGGTTGAGGAAAGCATGACAATTAATTGCTTGATTGAGACTGCAAAGAAAGCAAAGGTGATCAAGCTTAAGAGTAAACAACATAATATTCATAACCAAACAATCATACCACAAGAAACACTCATGTAGGAAGAAGGGATTGGCGTACCTGAGCTACATCCCAAAGCGCTTTCATAAAAATATTGAAGTTAGTTTAACAAATATAACATACAACATGCATTTCATCTCATTCAAATAATCAAGTAACAAACAAAACATACAAACCAACAACATATATCTAAATTTGCACACTCAAAGTTTGTATATTTGCATAATTATAGGGATAAAAGGCATGAGAGACATACCTGGATAGTATGCATAACTTACAGTGTGCTTACACGTGATGAAATAGGGTTAGAACAATTCATGATAATAAATAACTATGATAAAAAAACACTAATATATATAACATTTGTATAGCTAAAAAAAGGCAAGATTCCAAAGGAATATCATCTATCACCTAGGACATACATATAAGCTCATTATTAAATTTAAACTAATACTTTAGGTAGTCATAAGTATCAAAGTTAGTAAGTAAGACAAAAACATGCAGTAAATGGGTAGAACAGTTGCATTCACTTGAAAAATCCTAAACAAATATCTAGAGACATCATTTCAACATGGGAGGAATCATATGGCATTCTCATTATGTCTCTATTACAATACCAAAGCCAAAATCAAGTAAAGACATATCAATTAACTCCAAGTTAAAAGGTAAGTTAAACATTGTATAGAAATCCCAACATGCAATCACAACAAGAACCTTTAAAGAATAAATCCTAAAACAATATCTAGAAGTGGATTTTAATTACAAAAATTTTTGGAGGCCTCTTCTATATGTCTAGATTATCAACCAAAAGGCCAAGAAATTTAGTTAAGCTTTGATTGATTCCAGTTTTACAGAAACATCTCTAAAGGTCCAGACCATATCAAAATTCAATAGTATGCATAAAATGGTTTTTTAAACTAACATAGAAGTGCCAAAAAATCATACAAAAAAATCACTCAAAATTTTTAGAATGTCTAATTTACAAGAAAAATAAATACAAGGTGATCAGAAAGCACACAAAACAATTTTAAAAGCAATCAAACAACTCCTCTATTCAAAATTAGGGCAATACAGTGAATGCAACAAGGGAAAAAAATCTTTTGATTAGGGAAACTATTTTCAATATTTTATGTGTGTAAAGTCAATTTCAAGAAGTCTATAATCAAGTAAAAATATCAAATAAAATTTACAAGGTCACCTAATAATTTATTTTTACAAAAATATTTTGAATGTCCAAAATCGGGTGAAAACAGAATCCCTAAAAGAGTCATTTATATCTTCTATTTTAGAATTGCTTTTTAATTTAAACAAAGTTCTAAATTCATATTCAAGATGTCTAAAATATCATACAATCACGAAATTTTTTTTTTAAAACATCATAAATAGGTCAAATCAAATTTTATTTTCAAGTGTTCAATATATTGAATAAGTTGATCAAAAGAAGGTTTTTGAAAAATGATTTTTATGTAGGAGTTCCACCAATTCCCAGTTGATATACACAAATAGAAAGCAATAAAACAACAATAAATAAATAATTTAATTAAAAGTAATAATAATCCATACCTATATCAATTACACTTACAAAATAACTTTAACATGTGTATTCTTATTTATTTTATCATTTTTTTTATAATTTTTCCAAGCATTTTTATGAATTTTGAACAATTTTCAGTCCATTGATATTTTTTTCAAAATATCCACTGATATAATTTTCAATATATATGTAAGATTCAAGTATCAATATATCCATATTTATTGATATTTTCATCCTTGAGTATGTATAGATTTTATATATATATATATATATATATATAAGTCAATGAGAGATTGTATTAATAATGCCTAGAAGTGGCAAAAAAAGTACATACAGACTTGTGTATGTCTATATATATAAGAGTTTGGGTTAAGAACAACCCCATTGGCCAAACAAATATGCATTTTGGCCCTCATTTGAAACTTTTGTTCAAAATGACCTCTTTCTCTTTCATCCTTTATCTTCTATTAGAAAAAAAGAAAAAGAAATTGAAACTGCATTTTGAAAATGTGATTTTAGTATAAATTTAAAATCACATTTTGAAAATAAGGTTTCAAAATATGGTTTTAGTATTAAAATTGTGTCTATAAATTTATATTGAAACCTTACTTTCAAATTGTAGTTTCATAGAAATTAAAAAACAAAAAACAAAAAAACAAAACAAAACCAAAATTACTAATTTGAACAATAGTTTCAAAAGAAGCTCAAATTAAGCTAATATTTTATTTGGATCAACGGCTAACTTGACCCAAAATTCTATATATAAGGTTGTTTCAACTACCAATAAGGTAACTAAAATTAAAATTAAATTCTAATAAGTTTAATTTAGTGAATAAACTAGTTTTAATTATTTTGTTTTTAAATTTGAATAGATTGATTTTTTAAAATATAAAATTTGAAAAATCCTTTTAATAATTTTTTTTCTATCTCATTATAATTATCAAATATAAATGAAGCATAAATTTATAAATAAAATGATAAATATTTTTAAACAAAAATAATGTTATATGTCATCGTTACTTTTATGTCTTTAAATATGTATAAACTAGATAAATAATTTATTTAATATTAAATGTGTTTTGAAGTATTATATATCATTATCCAAAGTTCAATATTGGTAATATAGTCTTTGAAAAATAACTTTCATTAGTAGATTATTAGTTGTTTTTATCATTTCTTGTAGTTTTATCGATATTTCTATAAGTTTTGATTTACTTCTATTCTACTGATATTTTTTATTCAAATTTTCATCCGATATTTTTGTCAAATTCAACCATCGATATTTCTATATTTTTTTATATTTTAATCCTTGTACCTAACAAAGCTTTAATTGACAAATTTAATATGATACCAAAGTATATTATTTGATCAAAGGTTATAAGTTCAAACCTCACTACTTATTTATTTCTCTTATTTGCTAAGTCCATGTACCGTCTCCTAAGGACTATTAGGTAGGGATGGTATCAAATTATAAACTTTTATAATTTATTTTTGTGAAAAGCAAAAATTACATTTGTATTTTATAAATGTTCAAAAAGAAAAAAAAATGAAACAATTTAATTAAACTAATTTTTATAATAATAAAAAAAATATTCCACACCAGTCAATTTTATAAAATTGTGTACTAGTATTTTATATTTAGTGAAATTTGACTACAATCAGTTGACTAGTTAGTGGTTTTCATATGTTTAGCGTTGAGACAATCTCTATAGGTGATTTTCCATGTGTGACTGAATATTCATGATTGTTATCAAATGCACTTGATCAATCAAAACGAGAAAATAAACTTAATTTAATCAATCAGAAATAAGTCTAAAGGTATTAATTTAAGATATCCAAGGTAATACCGTGATCAATAATATAAGCTTTCAATTAATACAAGGATAAGCCCACAACTAGAAAGAAATAGGAATAAATCTCATCACTATAGTGTTGAGATATTAGGAATGCTTTCCTTATCACATTCTTTCCTTATATCATTTAGTGTTGAGATATTAGGAATGTTTAGATATTAGGAAAGTTGAGATATTAGGAATATTAAGATATTATGAATATTGAGATATTAGGAATATTGAGATATTAGGAAAGTTGAGATATTAGGATATTAGTTGTTATTTCCTTATATCATTCTTTCCTTGTATCATTCTTTCACATTCTTAGAATGGCGATTACCCTCTATATATACTCTGTACATGAACGAATGAGAAAAAATTAATGAAAAAACTATCATTTATCAATTTGAAGATGGTATTAGAGCCATGGAATTGAAATCCTGGATATTTTGTCGCTATGGTAGTCCGACAGCGATCAACCATCCTAAGACAAGCCTTAATATTGATAAGTCAACCTTCAAATGCACTCACTGCAATAAGACTGATCCCACCAGTCTGGATATCCCACAATTTCAAAGCAACGACTCTTGGTATGACCAGGAAAACAATGAGGAACCGAGGGTTTGAACCATGGACCTTTAGATCATGTTTAGGCTATCACCACTTTGTTATTAATGATAATAATCGTGATCAACGGAAGAAGGATTCCAAGAAAACCTCGACTGCAACTGTTGCCAAAATAAAAACAAAGACTAATGTTGCTGAGAAAGCCTCTACATTGGTAGCCGCTACAGATCATGGTGGTAAGTTTTTAAATACTTTTACACCTGTTATTAATAGTGCATGGATAATTGATTCTGGTGCTACAGATCATATGACTTTTGATTCTAGACAGGTTTCACCTCTTAGACTTTCCTCACAAAAAATTGTTTCCACAGCCAATGGTAACACAACCCCAGTCATTGGGGCAGGATCCTTAACTCTTACTAATACTTTGAATTTTGATTCTGTTTTAGTTGTTTCATCTTTAGATTACAATCTTTTATCAGTTTCTCAAATTACTGTAGCCTTATCTTGTATTGTCATTTTTTGGCCTGAATTTTGTGTGATTAAGGACATCCAAACAAGACAGACGATTGGTTGTGGTATTAAGCGAGGAAAACTTTATTACTTGGACTTGCAGTCAAAGGGTTCAAATAATTTGCAACAAGCCTTGATGGTAGATGGATTTGAGGAGGAGAAGAAAAAGTCTAAAATTTGGTTGTGGCATTGACGTCTGGGACATGCTTCCTTTGGTTATTTAAAAAAATTGTTTCCTAGTTTGTTTGCAAACAGTGATATTTCTGGTTTCCGTTGTGATATTTGTGAATTGGCTAAAAGTCATCGTGCTTCGTTTCCGTTAATTTTGAATAAAAGTCTGCTTCCTTTTATGGTTATACATTCTGATGTTTGGGGCCCATCCAAAGTCCCAACTTTGAGTGGCTCACGTTGGTTTGTTACTTTTATTGATGATTGTACCAGAATGACATGGTTATGCTTGATGAAGACCAAAGATGAAGTGAACTTGTTGTTTCAAAATTTTCATAAACTGATGAAGTGAACTTCAGGGGGAGTGCCATAAGGAAATTCAGACTCTCGATTATGATTATCATATCTATGAGGAGGATGAATATGGACAATCTGAACTAGTGAACCAAGAAGCGGGTGAGTTGGATACGAGTGGTCAACAATTTGGGTTCGAAGATGTCTTCACTGAACTACCAAACCAATCGTCGTCTACTGAGGGTGTTCTTAATTTGGAACCTGATCCATTCATGAAACGGTTACCACACCGTCATAATAGAGGTATTCCTAAACCCACATATGAACCTGAATTGTCTACCAAATTCAAATATCCCATGAGCAACTATGTTTCTAACCATCGTTTGTTTGAATCAAATAAGTCATTTATAAATGAATTATCTACTGTAGCTATTCCTAATAGTGTGCAGGAAGCCTTAACTGATCCAAGGTGGAAAGCAGCCATGAATGAAGAGATGAAATCATTGCAGAAGAATGAAACATGGGAACTCGTAGAATGTCCACCAGGAAAGAAGCCAGTTGGGTGTCGTTGGATCTATACTGTGACGTACAAGGCAGATGGTAGTATTGAACGATTTAAAGCAAGACTAGTAGCAAAAGGGTACACTCAAACTTATGGAATTGACTACACAGAGACATTTGCACCTATAGCTAAGATCAACACAGTTTGAGTATTACTATCTTTAGCTGCAAACCTAGATTGGCCATTACAACAGTTCGATGTGAAAAATGTCTTTCTGCATGGCGAGTTATCTGAAGAAGTATACATGGATCTTCCACCAGGATGCATGGTGTCAGAAAAGCAATGTCAGAAGGTGTGCAAATTGAAGAAGTCATTGTATGGGTTGAAGCAATCCCCGAGAGCATGGTTTGGAAGGTTCACAAAGTCAATGAGAGCTTTTGGCTATCGTCAAAGTAATTCAGATCACACTTTGTTCCTGAAAAAGCAACATGGTAAGATTACGGCACTCATCGTATATGTGGATGACATGGTAGTTACAGGAAATGATCCTGAAGAAAGAAAAGCTCTGTAAAATTATCTATCTAGAGAATTCGAAATGAAATATCTAGGTCCTTTGAAATACTTTCTTGGGATTGAAGTTTCTCGATCAAGTGAAGGAATTTTTCTGTGTCAAAGAAAGTATGCCTTAGATCTTTTACAGGAGACTGGAATGTCGGGATGTCAACCTGTTAATACACCAATAAAAGAAGGTTTGAAATTATGTGTTGAGCCTAATCAAGTATCAACCGATAAGGAAAGATACCGGAGACTTGTGGGGAGATTAATGTACTTAGCTCATACAAGATTAGATCTTGCTTATGCATTGAGTGTAGTGAGTCAATACATGCATAATCTTGGAGAGCAACATATGAACGCAGTCATGCGTATTTTGAGGTATTTGAAGAATGCTCCTGAGAAGGGAATTTTTTTCGCTAAAAATGTTGATTATCAGAGTATAGAAATATATACTGATGTTGATTGGGCCGGTGCAGTGGATGATAGGCGATCTACATCTGGTTACTTTACCTTTGTAGGTGGTAATCTTGTGACATGGAAAAGTAAGAAGCAGAATGCCGTCGCCCATTCAAGTGCAGAAGCGGAATTTAGAGGTATGGCTCTAGGACTTTGTGAGGCATTATGGCTAAGACTTCTCTTACAGGATTTAGGTTATCTATCTAGGCAACCAATCTGATTGTTTTGTGACAATAAAGCCGCATGTGACATTGCTCATAATCCAGTACAACATGATCATACAAAGCATGTCGAGGTGGATAGATTCTTCATTAAGGAAAAGTTGGATGATGAGATTGTGGAATTGCCTAAGATTCGATCAAAAAATCAATTGGTCGATATCCTCACCAAAGCTGTCTCAAGTCAAGTGTTCTCAAAATTTTTAGACAAGTTGGGCATGTGTGACATCTATGCACCAACTTGAGGGAGAGTGTTGAGATATTAGGAATGCTTTCCTTATATCATTTAGTGTTGAGATATTAGGAATGTTTAGATATTAGGAAAGTTGAGATATTAGGAATATTGAGATATTAGGAATATTGAAATATTAGGATATTAGTTGTTATTTCCTTATTTCATTCTTTCCTTGTATCATTCTTTCCCATTCTTAGAATGGCGATTGCCCTCTATATATACTATGTACATGAACGAATGAGAAAAAATTAATGAAAAAACTATCATTTATCAATTTGAAGATATAGTCCTTCCTTAAGCATGAATAAAGAATAAGACGGAGATTGCAAGAGAATGATGAAGTTTAAAACCCTAGAAAGAGGGCTGGTGGATACTCTTCTATACTATTGCCCTGTAATCCACTTTTACTCGAACTGATATATTAGTCCAAAGACAGGGCCAACTGTAGCCCATGATAATGGGCACAAAAAACTGAGCTAAGAACAAAAAAACGCTCCTCAACCCTGATAGGTTGGACCTTAGGGTTACCACAAGCCCAATACCAAAACCCATGCATCAACTTAGGCTAAGGTGATGAAAATTGAGTTAGGCTTGGCATAACAGCACTTTGTCGTTATGCATGTCCACCTAGCCACAAAGCTGGCCCCAGTGTTTTTTTCCCCGGCAACGCTTTGTGGCCTACAGACCCAACCCGTTCTTCATGTTTTAGACCCTTTCAACAATATTCTGATCTAAACATTAACTATAAATAGACCCTTTAGTGCCTAGGATGAACATCAATAATCCAAGAAACCACTGAATTAGCTGATACATGAATTATAGTACTCCTCAACTTTAATCAGCTGCAATGGCTTCTAAACAGTTGAATATTGCCCTTGCAGTCTTCGCAATTGTTCAAGCTGCTAAAAGTCCTGTTATCAATTCTCATACATTCAGTCTTCAAATACATGGTGGGGCGGCACAATGTCTTCAAAGTGAATGGTACCGTCTTCACAAACTGCACTATACCACCACCAAATGAAGCTCTTACCATTGGAAATGATGTGATTACACTGGCCACCCCTGGAAGGAAGTGGTATATTTGCGGTGTAAACGACCATTGTGCCAACTACGGATAGAAGCTTGCCATCACTGTGCTGGAAGAGTGGGCATCTCCTGCACCGGCCCCTTCCCCCTCCACCACCATAGCACCAACACCCAGTTCAACTTTTGGGATCTCGGTGTCTGGGCATTAGCTTCTGATGGCAACCACGGCTGCTGTCGCTTTCGTTCTTGTGTAATCTGTTCTTAGAGGATTGCCTTCGATCATCTAGCTAATTTCATTTAGTCTAATGGTTTTTGTTTAAATTATATTTCATACGTAAAGAAAATGATAGGTTGAAGTTGTGAGAGATGGAAGAAATAAATGAAGATCAATATGTACGAGATGAATTTAATTTGAGTGAGAGTAAGACATTTTCTTTTTCTTCTATAGATTATTTTTATTTAATTGTCTATATATTCTTTTTCTTTTACTTAAGAGGAAAAAAATATATTTTTTTGGCATGAATCTATCAATCTATTAATTCATTCATATCTTCTCACTAGGTCACCTAACACCCTAATTTGGGTCCACATGCAATAAGCCCTTTGATATCTTGTATCTCTACCTCCTCAACAATCAAAACAAGGTCAACCAACTGTCCTTGCATGTGGCTCACAAGCTTGGACTAGGAGCTATCGTCAATGGAAGCCAATTGCAAGCATTGATAGGTCATGGTAGAAGTCAAAACTGGCTAGCATCTAGCACGAAGCTTATGATTGGATAAGGAACAAAAGACTCCCAAAGCATGAGGGGTCCCCATAAGACCCTATAATATCCAGAATCATCTGGGTTATATCGATAAGAGCCTAATGAAGACACAGTGGATAAATTCGGCAACTGCTCTTTAGAACTAGATATGATGAGAAGAGAGATAGAATGTGTATTTGTAGAACATGGCAAAAACCCAAGCTGATTTAGTACGGTTGATAAGCGAGCTGTAGAAAGTGAACATGTTAATATCAACCCGTATAAGTAAAGTGAATTTGTTTTTAATAGGTTCAGTATAAGCCAAAATGAACATGTTAATATATACCGGTTAATATTAACATATTACTTTTCGCTAAATAGAAAAAAATAAATATTTTGACTTTTTCTATTCAAACAAAAAACAAACACCATCTAAAACAAAAAAGGAAAAAGGAAAAACTCTCCAATAAATTTGATGGAAGGACATCTGATAGAAAAATTGAAAAAATATGCATGAAAGAATATGAAATTATATTTGAAAACAACTAGAAAATTCACAAATAAACACTCTTCAATTTTCAAGCAGCCGCTCTAGTGATCCAAATGCTTGAGCTATGCATTGGGTTCTTAAAAAGATGTCCAAAAACACTATGCACCACTAAGAAACATATTATAACGCATACATGAATGACCTATACTCAAATTGCAAGCTTTCATCTCACTAATACTCAAGAAATTATGGTAATCATATAAATCATGGGCAATTCATAAACAATTGATCTCAATCATGTAACCACTTCACTAAATTATCCAAACAATTAGATTAATTGTGAACCTGAAGTCAGACCATTTCAAGAGTGAAAGGGATATGATAATTATAAAATCAAATAACTAAAACTATTGCCTAAGTGCCCAACTTGCTATTTAACTAAAATGATTCATTTAACTAGCTCAAGTCCTCTGTTTAAATCATGTCGGATCCATTACATTATACTAACTCATTCGATTGAATTGTAGTTTGACCAATTTTTTTATAACATAACAATTCATTGATCATTCAAGCACAACGACAATATTACTTCTGCGGCATAACATAGGTTTTTTTCGTCTTTTTTTAATTATAGTACTTAAAGTGGAGTTATGATCCTTAATTGTCGAAAACCACCTTTCAAACATAAGATATTATCCTATTCCATGCAGGGGTCTATTCCACTTAAGGGTAATTCGTACTATTACAAATGACGACTTTGACTCTTAGTTTAAAAATGCAATTTACTACACGATCAATGTAACATTTTCACTTTAAGAAATTTTAATTTTTGAACTAAACCAAACATGAGTTTTCAAAATACAAAATCAACAGGCATGATTTCATAATTTACTTGAATAGTAACTTCATACAAAAGTTAAACTTAAGAAGATTTCATAGACAAGGATACAACATTCAACCTTATCTGTTTGGCATTATATCAAATTCCTTCTTTACTTTGTTACTAAATTTTGATAAAGAATTCAAGTGATTGAAGGGATAGAAATAGAAAAACACACTTTTAAATGAAAATTAACAATTTTGACACCATTCAAACCTTTTAGAAAAACAATAATTAGAGAATCAATCAAATGATAAACATGAAGTTGATCCTAGGATCCTAAATAATCTCTCCTCTTAAATGAATAATCCTAGTCCTAAAATTATGACATCACTCCCAAGAAAAACCGAAACACTATCCCTAAATTCAAAACCTATGTTCATCGAAGACAACTATGCACATGACCTAAAAAGAAAAGACCTTGTAGCACTAGGGACATAGGGCCTTGAATGTGGGGATAAAGATAGCTTAAGAAAAGAATAAAACTATAGTCCAAATAAAAATCTATGCATGGAAGATATTAGTTTGTAACTTGAATTATAATCTCTAATGTTGGTAACTTCCTTCTTCAAAGAAACTACTAGAGTTTTTTATTATTCCAGTCTCCAAATTCTAAGTGTAAATGGACACCAGAAAAAACTTGATTCGAAGAAAATAAAAGAGAGATGAAGAAGCTCAAACCTTTGGAGAAAAAATTGTTGGCTCGTCAATGAACCTACTATTTATAAGTAGCCCTATTAGTGAAAGATAAGGATTTCAAACTAAATGGATAATAATCTTCATTCTTTCTTTTTTTTAACTAATTTAATTCAAAAACAAATTTTGAGTTTCATGGAATCATATCTACTTATTCATCCTCCTTTTATTTAACCCATACGTTGACAATGAATTTAAAAAAAAAAAAATTTAAATTCTAATTCTAACATTTCCCACTCATAAACATTGGCTAAAATCTGTCTTTTTTTCTCTTAATCTTGCATCAAGTCACTTTTTTCATATAGAAAAAGAAATGTGTTTCATGATGAGAAGCTATAATGTAGGAGTGTTTATACTAAGTGTCCATCTCACTAGCGCAACACATCATTCGGAATAAAATATCTCATTTATAGCCCAGACTTGTTAATCATACCAGTTCAAGCACCTTTAAAAAAAACCCCTCAATGAGTCATATCTCAATTAGAAATTTTTAACCTCAACTCATATACATATTTGTACTCATAATTATATCGAACACAAAATTGATATATGAGCTACAAATAGTGGTGTGTTATTAGAAATCTTCCCCAACCACTTATGTCAATTCATTTAGGTTTGACTATTTTCCCAACATATTCCATTCGACCGTATCATTCATGACCCTTGGATTACATGTTAAAGTAGTGACATTTTACCCTTGCTGCATGACATAGTCCTAGGTTCAAGGGTATAGAGTAAACTTTATAGTAACTAGTCTATAAGAGTTCACATAATGTTGGAGCAGGGATCCATCTAACAACTCTCTCTTATAGTTGTAGATAACACATATAGTATTATGATATGTATGTCAAGATGGAGCTCCCACAAGAGTGGGTGTGTCACTCTCTAATGTCATAGGAATCTTAGCCTAGTCGTCTCCCTAAGTGCCTAACTTGAGTTTCTTAGCACAATCGTTTATCAAGCACCTACCTAAGGTCTCACATTTGGCTTTGTTCATGCTATATGAATTTGTGGAATAACTTCACATTTGACTTTTATCTATCAACTTAGGTAGGAGTCCAAAAATTAAATACATATTGAGAAAATAAAGGCTAATCTTAATAAGGAAAACACCCAAAAGGGGGGTAAATTAGGTTTTAAAAATTCTTTTTCAATCACAATAAATTCAAACAAAACAATCATAAATATAGAGAGATAAAGTTAGAGAAAGCAAACTCAAATTTTATAGTGGTTCGGCACCCCTTGCCTATGTTCACTCTCCTCAAACTCCTAACCGAGTGAGGTATCCACTATACTTAAAGCTTCAACCAAGCTTCACATATCCTAACTATATGCTAGAGCAGCTATGTTATCACTAAAATAGTGATAGGCTCTTTGGCTAAATCCATGACTTTTAGGTTTTGGAATAATCTCCCCAACCAAACAGCCTCCTATACGGTCACTAAACAAGTGACATATTATGACTCCATGGTGGATAAAGCAATGTAGGATTGTTTCTTACTACGCCAAGTAATAGTAGTGTCATTGAGTAAGAAAGCATATCTTATAGTAGATTTGCGCTCATCTCTATCACTAGTCCAATCTGCATTACAGTATCTTCTTAATCTCCAAGTCCCCATCTTGATAGCAGAGGACAAAATCTCTAGTCCCTTTGAGGTAACAAAAAATCTTCTTAGTTGCTCGCCATTGAACAGGGCCTAGGTTACTCTTGGTAATGACTAACCAATCCAACTACAAAACATATGTCAAGTCGAGTACACAACATAGCATACATCAAGCTTCCAATTGCACTCGCATAAAGAACTCTTGCCAGTTATTTCCTTTCCTCATCATTCTTAGGGCACT
Organism: Vitis riparia; assembly: GCF_004353265.1. NCBI lineage: Eukaryota > Viridiplantae > Streptophyta > Magnoliopsida > Vitales > Vitaceae > Vitis > Vitis riparia. The sequence goes on from NC_048443.1 coordinate 4,354,357, forward strand.
GATCAAGACTTGAGGTGTAACATTTCTTGATAGGTGTGTCAATAGGTTTGCAATTTTGCATCCAAAACTGGTCTAGAATTTTCTTAATATAAGTCTCTTGAAACAAACCAAGAAGTCTTCTTGAGTGATCCCTTATGATCTTAACTCCAAGCACAAAATTTGCTTTCCACATGTCCTCTATATCCAAAGTAGAGGGCAACCACCTTTTGGTGGCAATAATTATGTACATGCCATTTCGAGCTAATAGAATGCCATGTCCATGTCTATGTCCTATTTCTTAGTTAATATAACATATTGGTTAGGGAAATTTTTTTCCACTTGCTATTCAATCAATTTTGTCAATTTTCCTACCAAAAGGTCAATCTAATATTTCAGCCAATCTTGTCATATATTTACTTAAAAATTCCCCAACCAATATGTTATATTAAGTAAGAAATTTAATAATAAGCATAAAAATTGTGGTTTTTTCTTTAGTTTTTTTTTCTTTTATTTATTTATTTATTTTTTGTTGAAAGTGATATTTCATTTAACCTGGAAGATCATTTAAGGACCCACATATCTATCTAATCTAAAGCAAAATGTTGATTACTACTCAAAAAGTGTTGTTTGATAGCCAGTAATAAACTCTTTTAAACACTTTTGAGTAGTAGTTATCACCTTTTAACCCAATTAACATATTAGGGACCCTTGCAATCAACTCTAATCAAATTGTGTTAAGTTTTGGTGTTTTAATAGCTTTTTTATCACCAAAGCAATCCGAGATTGAGGAGAGTTCTTTGGAATCCTTGGCAAAGATGTCCGGACAGGGCGTCCGGACACACCATTGGAGAGCGGCGGAACGTGGGCTATAGCAAGGCTCGCTCACCCACTTTAGTCAATGTTTTCCATCCGGATAACATATCTGGATAGTATATGCTATCGTCCGGATGGAGCTGCATCGGATAGCATTGCCCCGCCTTTTCCTCTTGAGGAATCCGGATGGAGTTGATCCGGATAACCATGCGCACTCCGTGTCATCCGGGAGAGGGGTCCCTACACCTTGCACACGCAGACGGTCCCCCTTGTGCAGCATAGCTCAGTCCACCCGGAGAAGAATTCCGTGCACCGACATTTTACATCCGGATATCTCATAGCCGGATGGGAGAGGAGGACGTTTCAACTTCTCCGGTCAGACATATCCGGATCCACTGGTAGCACCTACCCGGTTAGACATGCACAGCTAAGGTGTTCTCCTAAAGCTTCCTGATATTTTCGACCGACTTCTTGAGATATTTCAGACCGACATGTTGAGATATTTTGGGATATTTTGCTTTAGATATTTGTTGTCTAAATTCCCAAAGTCTCCTTGTAATCCACCTATCATAGGATTCCTTAGTCTTTAAGCAAGGAAAAGGGTGAATAACCTCATATATATAGTTTGTAATTTTTTTACAAAGACATCATCTATGATATGATCTATTATGTAATGAGTTAAAGGAAAAAATATATTACACAGAGCACTTGCTCTGTTTTTCCTGGATATATTTGTTTTCTCGTTAGTTTTCTTTCTATCCAAACAAGCTCTGAGGAAGTTTCCTCAGGGAATGAGTGGCTAGACTTTTAGTTCCTTGGAGTTAAGGTAGCCGGGAAAGGTTCCAAGTGCATGAATTAGTAGCTTTGTGGTTTCAATCATTAATGAAGAGAAAGTGTGATCCTTTAATGATTTCTATGTTTTTAGTTAACTTAAAACACCTTCAAGTCACTTGAGCCAACACTTGGTAAGGCGCGTGATCTCTGTCCATGGAGATGCACTTGTTTATCTCTTGCGAGCTTTTAGGAAGTGACTTGGAGGTAGGATTTTCTAGAATTGCCAACACTTGGTAAGCTTTTGGGCTCCAAGGAGACATCCATTAGTTATCTCTTGCGAGCTTGAGAAGGGAAGTCCAAAGTTAAAGATCACCTTGAATGGCAAATGCTAGGTGAGAGGCACGAGCCATTACAAGTTACATCAGTGAGAGGGAATTAGAGCTGAAATCTATTTAAAGGTTACATCTATACAGAGCCGGTTAGAGAATTGACTCTATGTTAATTCTCTAATGCGAGGAAATGAACCAAATGACTGGAGCTCTGTTTTTACATAAGGAATCTCCCCTGTGAACCTAAACCTCCAAGGAATGTTTTTCTTCATAAGTAATTTCCATTACTTTCTTTTTGGTTGGTTTAAGACTAAACCCTTTTCACTCAAACATCTTTATGTTTTCTTTAAAGCTAACCTTGAAATGAAAAAGCACCAATTTACTTTGAATTGGTATCAGTTTTGAGTTGAAAACCCTTCCGAGTGAACGATCCTAGAGCCACTATGCTATAGTAGCTTTGTCTTTGCTACCCTAGTTCATGGTGTAATAGGTTATAAATTTTGTTGATTACTCTCTCAATCAAAGAGCACCAGCTGGATATGAATCCGCTGAGACACCAATTGGGAACGAATCAAATGTGTACTTAAATTTTAGGTGTAACATGATTCTCACAATTTTTTGCTTCTTTTTCATAATTATAGATTTTTAACTTTATTTCTTTTTCTTTTTTTTCTATCATTATGCCAATATGTCATTCTTATGTGAATCAACGTAATCCATTATAATCATATTAGATCTACTTTATTAACTTTAGGAGAGAGAGAGGCACAAGTGAGTCATTATCCATGAACATAGGAGCACATATCTTTTCTTCATGCCATTGAATCAAAGTCTTTGTCAAAGTTATATGGTTGCTTCACAAAAAAGAAAACTAGGTAAGGATGCAAAATATATATATATATATATCATATTAGGGCACATGAAGCTTTTTTAAACTCTAGAAGGCATATCTATATAACAAAATCCTAACAAGTTGGGTATGACAAAGGATTTTTTTTTTTTACCACAAATTTATTATAAAAAAAAAATGGCTTGAGTGCTTAAGCGCTTATCAAGGGCAGTTGAGCACCTTGGGTTCTTGAGCACTCCATGAAATGTTTTCACAACTTGGTAGTGTTTTAGCCCACTTTTTCCATAAAACCATCCTATGCCTTTTTATTTACCATTAAGCTTACTAACCACTTTCATTTCATACTCAACTGTATACAGCATACATAAATTGATGAACTCAATCTTCAATGACCAATATAGTCTCAATGAAGTATGTAGAGTGGATCTGGTAATGTTTGGAAACAAAATTTTAAACTTGAATTAAACTAGATAATTTAGCTCACCAACACTCCTCATCTTTCTCCATTGCATTTTCTTCTCCATGAATTTACTTACCTGCAACACCTAAATCAATTGAATCACGGGAAAAAGAAACTACTTTAGTCATTGATTTTTGGTGATTTTCACCATTGGTAGGGTAGCTTCTGTTTTAAGATTAAGCATCCGTTGGTTACCTTTCCAAAATTTGGTTTCATGGATTTCCATTAAGTATGTATTATTTTAACATATTTCATGCATGTAACCGTTGTATTTGAGCTCAAGCATACTATAATGGATTAATGCAAAGCTACACTTATCAGCTCATGGTTTGTTGTAGGGCTACTACTTGAACCTTGAGCAGGGATGGTTCCTTGAGGAACCAAATAGGTAGGTATCTCTTTGGTTATGAAGGTTTGAATTTTTGGAATTGATAAAGGTTTTGCCTTGGAGATGTTGGAAACCATTGGTTGTTAGTATCAATAAAGGTGGGTTCCTGCTCTTTAATTAATGGTGGCAAAGGTGAGGGTGAAAGCCTTAAAGGAGAGGACATTGGGATTCTAAAACAGGTGAAAGCTAACTTAAGAAGATCCCATGTGGATGTGATAGGAGGCATAGACATGTCTTTGGGCATCAGATCCAAAGTACTTATTTATATTATCATGATGTACCATGGATTAAACTTTGGTGTGTGACAAGTTAATTATTACTTGAGCTCTATTCTATGTTATTCTCAAGCTCTCCCATTTGATGTTCAATGTGATGACATGTAAAATTGTCTATTTTACATCTAGTGGTTTATGCACATGAACATGATTATTTCTTCTTCTTAATCATATTTTGAAGTGTGGAATCATGGTAGGATCTTGAGTATAGATTAAGTCATGTTCTCAAATTTTTGGGTGTGACATAACCCATAATAAGAAATTTTTTTGCCTAATCTTTATAAAATAATAATAATAATAATAATAATTATTATTATTATTATTATTATTATTATTATTATTTAACCACCGAAACATTTACCTACCTAAAAATCAAATTATCAAAAGATCAATTTAATATTCTAGCTAATTTGATTATATTTTACCATGTATTTACTAAAAATTTCCTAACCAATATGTTATATTAACTAAGAAATATAAATAATAAGCATAAAAATTGTGATTTTTGATTTGTTCCCAATTGGTGTCTCAGTTGATTCATGTCCTCTCAATGGTCCCTGACAGTGGTGCCATTTGATACGTGTCCAGTTGGTGTCCCTTGATTGTGGTTCTCAGAAGGGAGTAATCAACAAAATTTATAACCTATTACACCATGTACTAGGATAGCCTTAGCTAGCATAGCATAGTGGCTCTAGGGTCGTTCACTGGGATGAGTTTTCACTTCACAATTGATATTAATTCAAAGTTGAATTGGTGCCTTTTCATTTCAAGGTTAGCTTTAAAAGAAAACATAAAGATGTTTGAAAAAGGATTGGTTTTAAGCTAACCAAAAATAGTAACTGATTTTAATTACAAAGAAAAGTGTTTCTTGGAGTTTAGATCACTAGGCTCAGGTTCCTTATACAAAAAGGGAGTTCCGGTCACTTGTTTCTTTTCCTCGCATTAGAGAATTAACATATAGTTAATTCTCTAACCGGTGTGGTACAGATGCTTCCCCTTAATGGGTTCAAACACTAAATCCCTCTCATTGATGCATCTTGAAATGGCTCGTGCCTCTCACCTAGCATTTGCCATTCAAGGTGATCCTTAACCTTGGATTACCCGTCAAAAGCTCGCAAGAGATAACTAATGGATGTCTCCTTGGAGTCCAAAAGCATACCAAGTGTTGGCTATTCTAGAAAATCCTACCTTCAAACCACCTCCCAAAGGCTCATAAGAGATAAAGTAGTGCATCTCAATGGACGGAGACCACTTGCCTTTCCAAGTGTTGGCCTAGGTGATTTAGAGGCGTTTTAAGTTAACTAAAAAGATAAAAACCATTAACGGGTCACACTTTCTTTTCATTAAAAACTAAAACAACAAAACTTCCAATTTATGCATGAGGGAACTTACCCGGCTTTCTTCACTCCAAGAGACAAAGAGCCTAGCCTCTCATCCTTTGAGGAAAAATCCTCAGAGTTTGATTGGCTAGAAATAAAAAGAACGAGAAAACAAAAATATGAAGGAAAAACAGAGCAAGTGCTCTGTTCATCGATTCCATATATATCTCTTTGTAAAGAAAATTACAAACTATATATAAGAGGTTATTCACCCTTTGTTCTTGCTTAAAGACTAAGGAATCCTATGATAGGTAGGTTACAAGGAGAGTTTGGGGATTTAGACATCAAATATCTAAAGCAAAATATCTCAAAATGTCGGTTGCAAATATCGGGAAGCTTCAGGAGAACACCGCAGCTGTGTGTGCAAGAGGGCTACGAAATTTCACAGCAAAAGGACAACATTTTTGTAGCCAAAGGCTAATTTCGCAACCGTGCAACATTCTGCCTTCAGCTTGGAGTGATCTGCTTCTAATGGTTGTAACTCCCTCATTTCAACTCCGAATTGCGCACCGTTTGAAGCATTGGATTGTTGACTTCCTGAGCTTCGAAAAAAAACTCTCTGGGTAAGCGTTATCAGAGGATCTAGACATGTCTGATCGGGGAAGTTGAAACGCCCTCCTCTCCTATCCGGCGTCAGGCGCCGGATGTGAGATATCCGGAGAAGGTGGAACGTCGGCCGGACAGAATTCCGGATGTGAGATATCTGGAGAAGGTGGAATGTCGGCTGGACAGAATTTTGGATGTGAGATATCAGGAGAAGGTGGAATGTTGGCCGGACAGAATTCTTCCCTAGGTGGAATGAGCTATGTCGCGCGTCTCAAGGGGGACCGTCTGCGTGTGCAAGAGAGAGAGAGCCACGTGGCATTTTTTAGGGAAGATCCCACACTCCTTGCATTCCGGATTTTCTTATGGCAAAGGACTTCAAAGCTTCGGTTCTTCATGTTTCTGAGCTTTCCATTGCTTTGCCATGGATTCCAAAGAACTCTCCTCAATCTTGGATTGCTTTGGTGATCAAAAAGCTATCAAAACACCAAAACTTAACACAATTTGATTAGAATTGATTGCAAGGGTCCTTAACATGTTAATTGGGTTAAAAGGTGATAACTACTACTCAAAAGTGTTTAAAAGAGTTAATTACAAGCTATCAAATAGCACTTTTTGAGTAGTAATCAATTTTTTCTTTAGTTTTTTTCTTCTTTTTGTTTTTAATTTTTTCTAATGTTGAAAGCGATGTTTCATTCAACTTGAAAGATTATTTAAGGACCTACATATCTTATCTAAAGCAAAATATGCAGTTAAAGTTGAAGTGTAGATGACTCTCATAATTTGTTGCTTCTTTTTCATATTTATAGATTAGTACCTTTATTTTGTTTTTTGATCATTATGCCAATACGTCATTCTTATGTGAATCCTCAACATCATCCATTGTAATTGTATTAGATCTACTTTATTCGTTTTAGTAGAGAGACAGAGACAAAGACAAAGAGAGGCACAAGTGGGTATCCTTTTTCATGAATATAGAAGCACATTTCTTTTCTTCACCATTGAATGGAAGTCTTTGTCAAAGCTATATAGTTGCTTCACAAGGAAGAAAAATGGTTAAGGATACATAATATGTAACTCAAAAGATTTCTTTCCTCCTAGCCAAGAAACAAAGAGTAGTTAGCCTATTGACTCTGAAATGAGAATATTTTTTTAAAAAATCAACTTTCTCTTACTATTTAAGAAAAGTAAGGGTAAGTTAGTTACATAGGAATGGGAATAAGAATGGGGATAAAGAAAATTAAAATACTATGTAGAATAAAGGGAATTAAAATCCTGGCTAGAATGGATTTTAGTTTCAGTGAGAACAAGTAGTAATCCAAATACAGTAGTAAATAGAAAATAAAATGAATTTTCATTCTTAATTTCTATTTCAATGTTCCAAAAATACTCTAAACCTCTAGTCCCTTAAATGGAATCTACAATAGTTTCATTAATGTTTTGATAATGAAATTACTTAATTTTGAAGGTTGTTCTACTTTTTTTATGTCAAAAAAATGATTACATGTAAACAATACATTTGCATTTTTCTCGAATCTTTACTTTTAAAAAAAAAACAAAAAGTGGTGCAAAGACACTTCTGTCAAATACTTTCTTGCACCTTTCGATGGAAATGTTTCTCGAAGAAATTATAAAATAAAATAAAATATGGTTTCTATACTATGAGAAGAATTCTAAACTTTGGAACCTCTTATCACTTCTAATTAACCAAGCTAGATAATGTGCCCTTCTCCAAGAGCAAGTTTGGCATAAATATAGATTTCTTGAACATGTTAAAAGTCTTAAAATTTGGAACCTCTTTTGAATATTCCTCGTAAGGAGCTCCTTTAATAAACAAATAATTCAAAATTTTCAAACCTCTTTACAAGATTCTTTGTTGGAGTATATATCTCATTGTTATCTTATGCATATATTTTCTATTTTTTAATAATTATAAAAAAAATTATCCTTCTAATTTGAGAATTCTATATATAAATATTGTCTATTCTGAACTTTAACTTTCATGAATGCATTTAGAGAAGTCAACATTTATGAGTGTCAAAATTTCTCTTTCTATTTCATAATCTAAATTAGCAATACATAGTATTTCCATTATTGTTGGGGAATAAAAATCCTTTATTGTCTATTCTAAAATTAGTACTATCGATAAATGCTTCTTCTAAAAAATCGATATTACTAAAAATACTATAAAAATTACTGTTTTTTAATTTACATAGACACTAAATAATTCTCTATAAAAATAAGTGTAGTAGCTAGAAGTACTATTATAAAAAATGCTATAGACCAAAAGCCTCATCAAATTCAAAGGAGCCATAATATTTTTAACATTTTTCATAAGCTAAAACCACCCTCAAGTCTGGCTCAAATTCAAATTAAAAAGATTCAAGTCTTAAAAGTGGATAAAACTTCAAAAATAACTTAAGAATCCCATAAATGAATGCAAGTACACTATGATGACGACAAACAATTAAGACCTTTCCCCCCTCCCACAAGTCATTCTATCTTTTAGTCTCATGGTCCTGCTTACCCTATATACCCCTTTAGCTTATTTATAACATTAATGCTATGGTGGAGGTAAAGAAAGACACCATTCTTGTTGCCTCCATCAAAAGAAGGAAAAAACAAACAAACAAAGAAGAGAAAACAATTATGTCTTCGTCAGATGCTCTCGCAAAGTCTTTCTCTGTTTCTCACTCTGGTAATTTCTCCTTCTCTCTTAACTTTGTTTTTTTCTAAATCACAAACAACTACCTTCTTTTACAATATACTTTCTACTCATTCATCTATTATTTTCTTAATAATTCTAGTGAAAATTTGTGATAGTAAGGATGATTACATATGATCTCATGTCCCATATGAAACTTTTTTCTTTTCCTGCAATTTACACTATAGTTTTTTCTCCCCACTAGTTAATGAATACAGTCTACAAATTAATATAACAATTTTGAATTTAGATACAATATCAGATTTGGAGAGCAAATGTTATATAATTCCCATATTCAAACATTTTTCAGTTTGTTTGTTTGTTCTTTCATTATTGATATTTATTAGAAGGTTGAAATAATCTTGATTTACATTTCCAGGAATATTTGGAGTTGACGAGAAATCAATGCTGGAGATCTTAGTAAAATGGCAACCAGAACACTTGTCAACTTTTAGGAATGAAACTTCTAGCATCTTTTTGAAGGATGAACGCTTCCCGTTTGAGAAATGTGAAGAAATTCTTCTTAAATTTCTAAAAAGGGAATTTAAGCGTTTTAAGGTATCTATATATCAAATACAAAATTAGATATTTATGTTAATATAAAATTAAAGATATTTATATATTATTTATCATAAAAAAAATTAATTCTTATAAAAAAACAAATATTAAAATGGAAGTACAAAAGACAGGGAGACTAAAGATTACTTAAGATTGGTTTTTGCAATAATATGATCAGTTTTTTTAACATTTTTGTGGTCAGGATGCTGTGGTGCAATGGACCATGCATCCTTGGGAAAGAGATGCTCGCATGGCAAGGAAGGCTTTGAAAAGAGGCAGTCAAGCATATGGCCTACTCATTGAACTTGCATGCACCAGATCATCAGACGAGCTCTTGGGAGCTAGGAGAGCATACCAGTCCCTCTACAGTGAATCCATCGAGGAAGACGTTGCTTGCCGAGTTGAAGGCATCCAACGCCAGGTTAGTACCACTTTTAGTATAAAAAAAAAATGCATCAAACGATATTTGAAGTATATGATCATATTTTTAGTTATTATATTTGAAAATAAACTTTGACTTGGATTAGTGAGATGTTATGCAATTTTTATAAAGTGAAGAGCATTTCTATCTTATAAATTTATTGAAGCATTTTGACCAATTATTCCTTAAGAAAAATGCATTCGTCTTCCTTTCTAACATATATTTTTTCCATAAATGATGGTTGGGCATAAGGATATGCAATTGCAAATAATCTTTTGAGCCTACTCTTCTACTATTGGAGTTTGGAACTTTTTTTGGGTTCAAGCCACCTATTTTGAGCCTTAAAACCCCATTAGTTGGACTCTTAGAAAGTCCTATAATTGTGTCTTTTCTCAATAAAGGAGTTTTATGTGGTGCAGTCTTAGTTAGGGTACTATGAGAAGTAATATATATAGTCATATTAAGGAACCAATCGAGAATTAATGTGATCATAATTAGTTAAGATGATCATATTTAGAAAGTAACTTGGTCATATTTGAAAGGTAACTTAGAGTGTTTAATATTATTTCTAGAAAGTACTTTTAGTATATAAAAAAATGGTTCTTAAAGAAAAATTAATCATTTAAAAAAAATTTTAAAATATTTTTTAAAATTATAAAATCATCTAAAAACACTTGTAAATAACACACTTTTACTATAAACACTTTAAGTAAAAATATTGTATATACATTGTTAAAAAATGCATTTAACAGTTTTTTAATTCAAAATATTTTTAGTGAAAGTATTTTCTTTGAAAGTGTTTTTTAAAAAATATTCTATCAAGTATTTCTCTAAAAGTACTACAAGTGATTTTTTAAAAGTGTTTCTTAAATTTTATCAAATATTTATTATTTTTTCCTTTTATTTAAAGCTTTGAAATGGGCCTCAAAAGCATCCCACCCAACTTGCTGCAGCCCACACCATCCATCCATCCTTCAAAAGCATGCATTCTTGTTGTAACCCAATCCACACCTCATGCATAAGATGGGAGCATCCTTCTACAAACATTAGAAAAATTATTCACCCAAAGCACACCACCAAGACTTGAACTTCTGCATGGAATTTAAGTCACTTGCCAATAAAGTTGTATTGGTCTTGGTTTCATAAGATGCATATTACATATTTATTAGTTTATAAAATAAAATTTATTAGTATATATGTATTATAAATTATGAAAATAAAATTATTGTAAATAAGTTAAATTTAATTATAGTAATTAAATATATAAAAATATAAATTTATAAATAAATTATTAACATTTTTAATAATATATATATATATATATATATATATATATTTCATTAAAATAACTTCAATATATGTATTATTTATTATTTTTTATCATTTTTTAGTTTTTCAATATATTTTTACTATAAAATATTCACCGATATGTCCCCGATATATTTGATATATCTATAAAATCTAAGTATCGATATATCCATGATTACCGATATTTTAATCCTTATTTGTATCAACAGTTTTTGGTAGCACTTGTAAGTTCGTACAGATATGAAGGATCACGAAAGAATGATGTGGCAATTGAATCGGATGCTCAAAAACTTAATAAAGCCATTAGAAATGGTGATAAGACGATGCTAATCAAAGATGAAGAGATTGTAAGGATTCTAACAACAAGAAGCAAGCCTCATCTCGAGGAGGTCTTCAAATGTTACTATGATGATTTCGACAAGGACATTGCAGAGGTATAACATAGTCATGATATTATATTTGTAAATTCTTAGGGCATGTTTGAAATATTAGAATATGAATGGGAACAGGAAATCTATTCCACAGTTCATTTATTACTTTATTTCAAAAATAGAGATAAAAAAATACCAAAAAATTTTTTATTTCCTTTTTTTTTAATTCTTGCTTATCAAAGGCACTTTTTATTCTTTACTTAAACATTAACAAATGAATAAAGTGAAAAGAAAAATGTGAAGGTTAATCAAAAGACTTAAAGTTAGTATCTTTTATCCTTCTTTGTTACCGTATCTTTTTTCTTTTTCTTTTTTTAATCTTTCTTTGTTCTTTTTTCCTCTTTTTTATATTTCCTTCTCATCCTTTTTCCTATACTATTATTAGCTTTTCACACACTAGAATAGGAACAAAAAAAAACCCATTCCATTTCTATTCATTTATAACTCCAAATTATTTATTAAATATAGGAATAAAATTAAATTTTCAATCTTGTGGATGCAAAATTCTATCTTTTTCGAATTTTGATTTTTCTCTTTTACATGATGTTATGATTTTTTTTTCTTTCTTATTTTCACATGCCAAATACATTCTAAGAAGTAATTAGATTGAAATATATACTTTGCTAATAGTTTAACACATAAAATTATGAACATACAAATTATAAGGAAAAACATATTATTTCGAACCATGGAACATTATTTATGCAGTTTTTTTCCTCTATTTTTATTCTTTTTTCTCTTTTTAGAAAAAATAAATAAATAAGTAGGACAGCAGTTCTCATTCTCATGTTGCTTTGATCAATTCTTTTCATTGTAATATTTATTAGAAGTCATTTTTCCTCGAATTAGCTTTCAAAAATATTCATTTTAATATAATTCCTCCTTATTTAATTTATTTAGGATCTCGGTGAGGAATCAGGTTTGAAGGACACAATTTATTGCTTGTGTGCTCCTCCAGTGTATTTCAGTAAGGTGAGATAAATTCACTATAACACATTACAAAAATGATCATTTTATTTTTATTTGTTAAAGCATTTCTTGAACTTTTTTTTTTCTTTTTAATCTTAGATTTTAGATTCAGCAATGAAAGCTACTGCAACCAAGAATGAAAAAGAAGCCCTAACTCGAGTTATTGTAACCCGAACTGATGTTGATATGAAGGACATTGCTGAGGAATATAATAAGCAATATGGAACTCCTCTAGCCAAGAAGATTGAAGATGTAGCTCTTGGAAATTATAAAGATTTCTTAGTCACGTTGGTCCAAAGAGCTCTGCTAAAGGAAGTGATAAAAATGCCTCTCTTAATGAACTTGTTCTTTTTCTTTGAATCAAACTCTACTTATGCTTTATTTTCCTATGTTTGTAAGAGCAAAGTGTAATAATAAGTGTGGTGTTACTATGAAGTAAAACTTTAATAAATCATTAATTCTAGTATGATTGAGTTCCAAAGCATGTCTTTTAATTGATTGAAGCATGGTTATATAATAATATTCTATTTGGATTAAGGATAGTGCATGACAATAACATTTAATTTCAAAAAACCTATCTTCATAGCATTTTTTTTTTTTTTTTTAAATGGCCTTTTGGGCATTAGGTTAATTGGCCAACTTCTTCTTTGAACCAAATCATAAACTCTGAACCCTACTTTAAGTTTGGATTGTAAATTAATCAATCTAATTAAGTGATATTTTAAATCAACTCAAGCTCTAAGGTTGATGTCGATCCAACTAATTTAACCTTAGTCGCATCGATCAATGCATTAACAAGCATGCAAAAAAAAAATTAAAAAGAAAACTTACTTATTCCATCCTTGTAATACCACTACAACAAATATGAGGTTTTGCCACAAACTAATTTGTCATTAAAAATTAGTATCTTGTGACAGAAGATTTTTTTTTCCACAAATTTTATTTTATTATTATTATTTTGGTGAGTTTGTTGCTCTAAGTCTATGAGCAATTATTTTTAACCACAAAATTTTAATTAATCAGAAAATGGCTTTTTGATCACCTTCAAGTCTCAAAACAATCACACAAAGTATAACTAAATCAAATTTTCTCTTTTTGTTATGCAATACTCAAATAACACAATTGGATTGGGTGCTCTTGAAATCATTAGAATTTTACTAGTAATCAAGACAATCTAGTTTCTACAAGTACTGGCTATGGAAACTTCACCTTTGCAAATTATTTTTTAGTGTTTTTGATGCACCAAATGGTTGCATGCAATGTAGGTATCAAGTGCCTATAGATTGGAAGTCCCTGATCAAGTTCCTGAAAATAGGTAAAGAGTCATGTATGAATTGTATTCACTTTTTACTCATTAACAATGTGTAGAAAGGACTAGTTGGAATGTTGTGCACAAGTACTACTTCCATGAATCTAATTAAACATCTATTACTTCCTTGAAGTTGCTTCAATGCAAAAACCCTACTAGAAATTCTAACTCACCAAAAAAAAAAAAAAAATTGTGGTTCAATTAAAGAAGATGGAGTAATTTCCATTATCGTACCTTAGTGATGGCAGCACTATGTTCATCTTTGTAGAGGTTGGAAGTTGTGATAAGCGATGTGTCGCTTCTTGTACTCATCAATATCCAAATTATTTCTTCATGATAGCATAAACTATCCATGGAAAGCATTGAGGAATATAAAGGCTATGTTGGAAAGTGTGATTTCCATTCTTTAGAATAAAAAACACTTAAAAACATGTTTGACAAATGGTGACTTAAAAAACAATGTTGTTCTATGTCTTCTCAAAACTGTGTTTTCATAGAACATATTTAAAGCTAAAAAACACTTAGAAGACATATGGAGAGCACATCATTCTCACTTGTTCTTTAGCAATGCTCCTTCTCTACTTGAGACTCATCTCTACAAGCACAACTCCATTGGCATCGGCAACATCTAGTGACACCTTGTCCAGAAATTGTTTGATGATTTTTCTAGACCCAAAAACAATAGGGGAAACTTTATGATAAAGTAATACAAGTATTTATGTTTTTGTGAGTGTTTAGTTAGGTTGATAATTTTGGACAAATTTCCTAAGTGTCTCTTAACTCAATTTTTCCAAATCCTTCTTTGGACTACTTGCCTAATGAAAATCAAAATGCTGAATTTGCTAAGGGACCAAAAGATGTAGTTGAGGTTGTAGATGGATGAAATGAATCAACCAAGTTTTTCAAATTAGTTATTCTAGAACTATTTATTTCTTAAAAGAGTTGAGGAGGTCAGGACAACTTTTCTTGTCTAAGTGTTTAAACGCCTTGTTTCAATATCAATTTAGATTTTGGTTAGGTCGATTCAGGTTGCGTTTTTCTTTATGTTTTCTTAACCGTTGGATCAAGGGTTTCATTTCATTTAAAACCTAAAATTGATTCCTATTTTGGGAAGAGATACCTGCAGCCGTTCTCCTTCCCTCTTGAGCTCTCTCTATCCTTATCTAATTAAGCGTGTTTAGTTGTTAAGAAAATTCTCTTTTTGATCTTGATTTCCAAATTGTTTTCCATCAGATTTTCTTAAAAATGGGTTGATTCTTCTATTCCATTCATCTTTCAATTTCCTATTTATTTAGGTTTTGGCTGAAAACTCATTTTCTTCTTCTATTCTATTCATCTTTCAATTACTATTTATTTAGGTTTTGGATGAAAATTCATTTTCTTCTTGATTGAACTTCAAGAAGAAGTCGAGCTCAAGCTTGGTGAGGACTTCAAGAATGTTCCAAAAGATGAAGGCCTGCAGCTGAAGTGAAAAGGTGTTGGTTAAGCAATCCGTGAAATATTAGCAAACTTGAGTTAAGTAAAACCTTCTACGCATTGGTTACTCTTGATAGTGGAATTTTTTTATCATTGGTAGATTCATAGTTTTTTTTAATATCTAAGGAGATTTTCCACATAAAATCTTGTGTCATTGTCTCTTTTGCTCTCATTCTACTATTTGATTCATTTCCAATGTTAGATATCATTTGTTACTTAAGCATGTATGTTGAAAGGATGAAATATGATTTGAAATGGGTGTAATTACCTTTTGGATATTCTTGATTAATTTTTTATTCATATTGTTAATAATATCAAGAGGTAATTGGAAATATATTAGGAAGATAATTGTTCTTATGAATTAATGTAATTAGGGAGTGTTAAAGCATTTGCATGTGACTTGTATTTATAAACTATTGGGAGGGTATTATTGCATTAATTCTTGCTTGTGATATTCTTTATCCTTTGTTGAATAGCTGTTAAAAGAAAGGAATATAAATAAATAGTTGTTAAAAGAAAGGAATATAAATTGTGACGATTCAAAGGGAATGATAATATATGTTAGGGGATCGGGGGACTTAGGAGGGGCAAATAAGTGATTTTATACAGATTCAAAAGGTATTTATAAAATCACCTACTCACCCACCCCCCCTTCCCCTTTCTCTGTAGAGGTGTAGTTCATCATTAAGATTCACCTTCGATTTTTAATTCAACAAAAAAGTCGTGAAATAGACAAAATGGACTAATGTTGATAAAATAAAATAATATTTTTCTTTGTGCATTCCATGTTCTCCTTCTTCCAACTCCCCTTCTATAAAATATTTTGAGTATTTTTTCCATCCATTAAAAGAAAGTAGAAAATCAAACATATGTTTCATCTTTTTTCTATGATTTATTAATGTCATTAATGACCTTTCTCTTGATAATTCCTCATTAAATAATTATATGGGGACATAATAATATTTTAAGTTAAATTTTTACAATAATGTGTAGAAGAAAAGGTGTTAGAAAATTGATTATGAGAGGGTGTTTTAGAGTGATTTTGGAAATTTAAAAAAAAAAAAATTAGGTATTAAATAAAATTTTAAAATCACATTATTTAATGGAAAAAAAATTAATGATTTTGGAAATTTTATTAAAATTAGGCATTTGATAAAATTTTAAAAATTACTTTAAATTTTTTTAAGAATCTCTTGAAATGATTCTTAAACTAGTCCTATTAGTAAATGTTTCTTCTAAAAAATTGATATTACTAGGAATACTATCAAAATTACTACTTTTTTATTTACATAGACACTCAATAATTCTCTATAAAAATAGTTGTAGTAGCTAAAACCACTCTCAAGACTCAAAATCAAATTGAAAATATTCAAATCTTAAAAATGGATAAAACTTCAAAAATAACTTAAGCAAGTACACTATGATGTTGACATGCAATTAAGACATTTCCCCCCTCCCACAAGTCATTCCATTTTTTAATCTTCTTACTTACCCTAAATACCCCTTAGCTTACTTATAAAATTAATGCCATGATGGAGGTAAAGAAGGCCACCATTGTTGTTGCCTCCATCAAAAGAAGGAAAAAGAAAACAAACGAAGAAGGGAGAAAAATTATGTCTTTGCCAAATGAGAGTCGCACTCTCGAAAAGGCTTTATCTGGTTCTTTCTCCTTCTCCCTTGACTTTATTCTTTCTAAATCACAAACAACTGCATTCTTTTGCATTCAAATTGTTTACTCTAGTTGTACTTATCGTGGCATGTTAGTTTCTTAATAATTCTAGTGAAAATTTGTGACAATATGGATGATTTCATATGATCTCATGTCCCATATGATTTCAAATTGTTTCTTTGTTCTTTCATTATTAATATTGATTAGAAGGTTGAAATAATCTTGATTTACATTTCTAGGAATACTTGGAGTTGACGAGAAATCAATGATGGAGATCTTAGTAAAATGGCATCCAGAAGACTTAGACAACTTTTAGGAATGAAAATTCTTCCTTCTTTCTTAAGGATAAATACTTCTTGTTTGAGAGATGGCAAGATTAACATATTGCATTTCTAGTAAAGGATTTTTTGCGTTTTCAGGTATCTATATGTCTAATATAAAATTAGGTATTTATGCGAAACATAAAATTAAAAATATTTATATATTATTTTATCATTAAAAAAAAATCTCATGAGAAAACAAAAATTACAAGCGAATTACAAAAGACAAAGAGACTAATGATGACTTAAATATTGGTTTTTGCAATAATATGATTAGTTTTTTAATATTTTTGTGGTCAGGATGTTGTGGTGCAATGGACTATGCATCCTTGGGAAAGAGATGCTCGCATGGCAAGGAAGGCTTTGGACGGACGCCCTCAAGCATATGGCTTACTCATTGAACTTGCATGCACCAGATCATCAGACAAGCTCTTGGGAGCTAGGAAAGCATACCAGTCCCTCTACAGTGAATCCATCGAGGAAGACGTTGCTTCCCGAGTTGAAGGCATCGAATGCCAGGTTAGTACTACTTTTAGTAACGTTTTTTTTCTTTTTTTATTTCTTTTTTGCATCAAACTATATTTGAAGTATAGGAGCATTATTTTTAGTTGTTTTATTTGAAAATAAAAATTGACTTAGATTAGTGAGATATCATGCAATTTTTTATCAAGTAAAGAGCATTTCTATCTTATTAATTTATAGAAGCATTTTGACTAATTATTTCTTAAAAATATGGCATTTGTCTTTCTTTCTAAATATATTTTCTCCATAAATGATGGTTGGGCCTAAGGATATGCAATTGCAAATGATCTTTTGAGCCTACTCTTCTACAATTGGAGTGTCGAACTTTTTTTTTATCCCCATTAGTTAGACTCTTAGAAAGTCCTATAATTGTGTCTTTTTCTCAATAATGGAGTTTTATATGGTGCAGTGTTGGTTAGTATATTGTGAGAGGTAATATATATAGTCATGTTAATGAACCAATCAATAATTACATGATCATAATTATGCAAGATGATTATATTTAGAAAGCAACTTGGTCATATTTGAAAGGTAACTTAAGAGTTCGTTTGATAATGTTTCTATAAAGCACTTTTAGTATAAAAAGAAAAAAGAAAACTTTTTTTGAAAAAAAATCAATTGTTTGAAAAAATTTAGAAAACACTTCAAAAAATTAAAAAATCACCTAAAAACACTTGTAAACAAAACACTTTTACTAAAAACACTTCAAGAAGAAACACTGTTAAATACGCTCTTAAAGTATGTTTGATAGTGTTTTTACTCAGTATTTTTAGTGGAAGTGTTTTCTTTGGAAGTATTTTTACAAAAATCATTTATCAAGTGTTTCTCTAAAAAATATTATAAGTGACTTTTCAATACTACAAGTGATTTTTCATATTTTTAGAAGTGTTTCCTAAATTTTACCAATCATCCAATTTTTTTTCAAAAACACTTTTTAGGCTAAAAGCACTTCCTACAACTATTGTCAAAATCAATATCATCAAATATCAACTCAATAGTTGAGATTTCATTTTAGTTTGGTCCAACACTTCAAAAACTCCATCCAAGAACCTATACCACAACCCTTGAGCCCAACCATAATAAATTGGACTTCAAGCTTTATCATATGTTGGATCCAATTTGAAGTTCATTTATGGACTAAAAGGCATAAGGTGTTTTTTGTTTTTTTAGCTTAATTTTATATAGATTAAAACTAAATAGTGTTTGATATTATTAAGTCTTAGGTTGTTTGTTTTTGTAATATTTTATTTCTATTAAGTATTAAAAAATAAAGAAAAACAATATAGTACTTTTTCCATTTAGAAAAGCCAAGTATTTTGGCTTTTTCTATTCAACCAAAAATTTATAATAAGTGACGAAAACTAGAAAAACAAACAACTTAAAGTCTGAAAGCAAATTGTTTTCAGCCAAAAACTAAAAAGACAAACACCCTCTAAGTCTTCTTCTTGCCGAACCTAGCCCATTGTATATCGCAATTTGAAACTTGAAAGCCCATTTTGCCCACCAACCAAACATAGTTCTTTCCCTCCCACATCTTTGATTTTGGAGAGCTTTAATCAAACACATTCTCTCTAATGATAACTAAACACTCATGACCACATAAAGAAACCATGCAACAAATATTATTATCAACATGAAATAATGTAATGAAAAATTGTTTCTTGTATCAACAGCTTTTGGTAGCACTTGTAAGTACGTACAGATATGAAGGATCATGAATTAATGATGTGGCAGTTAGATCAGAGGCTATAAAACTTGGTATAACCATTAATAGACATGGTGAAAAGAAGAAGCTATTCAAAGATGAAGAGACTGTAAGGATTCTAGCAATAAGAAGCAAGCCTCATCTCAAGGTTGTCTTCAAATGTTACAAGGAGACTTTTAACAAGAACATTGAAGAGGTATAACATAATCATGATATTATATTTGTTAATTCTTAGGGCCTGTTTGAAACATTAGAATATGAAATAGGAATAGGAAATCCATTCTATTTTCCAATCATTATTACATTTGATTTATTTCAAAAATGGAAATAAGAAGTAAAAAAAAAAAAAAAACATGTTTCCATACATTTATATGAAAAAACCACAAAATAGGAACTCTAGTTTATAAAATACAAATTTCAAGTAGTTATCTAAAAATAATTAGCATTTCATGCACTTTTTGGTCAAATTACATCTTTGATAATTCAAATACTACATTTTAATTATATAAATGCTACCTTTGACCATTCTAGGTACTACCTTTGACCGGATGAGTACATAAAACTTGAATTATTTTTACAAAGTTCCTATTTTGTAATTATTTTTACACAAGTATATGAAAACACACTTTTTCCTTATTTTTACATGAGTGAATGCATGAAAAACACACTTTTTCTTAAAAATAAAAAAATAACAATAATAAAAAAAATTATTACCAAAAAAAATGATTTTTTTTTTTTTACATAATGCATGTCATCCAACATTCCTATCATATTTCAATTCCTGCATATCAAAGGCACTTTTTATTCTTTACTTATACATTAATAAATGAATAAAGTGACAAAAGAAAAAAAAAGAAGTTAATTAGTATTAGACTTAAAAGTTAGTATTTGTTATCCTTCTTTGTTATCTTGTGTTCTTCTTTTCTCTTTCTTTGTTTCTTTTCCCTCTTTCTTGTATTTCCTTCTCTTCCATTTTCCTCTACTTTTATCACTTTTTCATTTCAAAAGAGTTAAAAAAGAATCATGTAATATTTGAAACACTAGAATAGAAAATGGGAATGGGAATAAAAGGAACCTATTCCATTTCCTGTTCATTTCTAAGTCCAAATTACTTATTAAATATAGGAATGAAATTAAAATTTCAATCTTGTGGATGCAAAATTCTTTCTTCTTTTTTTTTTTAGGATTTTGATCTTTCTCTTTTACATGATGTTATGATTTATCTTTATTTTTATTCTATTTTCACATACCAAATACATTCTAAGAAGTAATTAAATTGAAATATATATTTTGCTAATAGTTTAACATGTAAAATTATGAACATACAAATTATAAGGAAAAACATATTGTTTTGAATCATGGAACATTATTTGTGCGGTCCACTCATGTGCCTTTTTTTTACTCTATTTTTATTCTTATTCATTATATTGTTTATAAACTCCAGTCTTTTTTTATAAATTCTTTAAAAAAAAAAAACAATTCTCATTCTTGTGTTACTTTGAACAATTCTTTTCATTTTAATATTTATTAGAACTCATTTTTCCATGAATTAGCTTTCAAAAATATTAATTTTAATATAATTCCTCATTGTTTAGGATCTTGATGAGCCAAGTTTGAAGGACACGATTTATTTCTTGTATGCTCCTCCGATGTATTTCAGTAAGGTGAGATAAATTCACTATAACACATTACAAAAATGAGCTTTTTAATTTTTTTGTCGAAGCATTTCTTGGACTTTTTTTTTTTTTAATCTTAGATTTTAGATTCAGCAATGAAAGCTAATGCAAACGAGAATGAAAAAGAAGCCCTAAGTCGAGTTATTGTAACCCGAGCCAATGTTGATATAAAGGACATTGCTGAGGAATATAATAAGCAATATGGAACTCCTCTAACCAAGAAGATCGAAGATGTAGCTCTTGGAAATTATAAAGATTTCTTGGTCACGTTGGTCAAAAGAGCTGGTTAATGGAAGTGATTAAAAATGCCTCTTTTGATGAACTTGTTCTTTTTCTTTGAATCAAACTCTACTTATGCTTTATTTTCCTATGTTTGTAAGAGCAAAGTGTAATAATAAGTGTGGTGTTACTATGAAGTAAAACTTTAATAAATCATTAATTCTAGTATGATTGAGTTCCAAAGCATGTCTTTTAATTGATTAAGGATAGTGTGTGACAATATCATTATATTATAAAGCATGGTTATATAATAATATTGTATTTGGATTAGGATGGTGTGACAGTATCATTAATTTCAAAAACCTATCTTCATAGCATAATGGCCTTTAGGGCATTAGGTTAATTGGCCGACTTCTTTTGGGAACCAAATCATAAACTTTCAACCCTATTTTAAGTTTAGGTTGTACATTAATTAATCTAATTGAGTGATATCTCAAATCAACTCAAGCTCTAAAGTTGATGTCAATCCAACTAATCTAGCCTAAATTGCTTCAATCCATACATTAACAAGCATGTGAAAAAAAAAAAAAAACATATTTATACCATCCTTGTAATGCTTGAAGTGTCTTGACTACCACATCATCAAGAGAGACATTGTTCCTCTTGTAGAATAGCTCTTTGATCACTTTCTAGTCCTTCTCAAGTCTCTTAGCAATCACACAAAGTAAGTATATCTTAATCAAATTTGCTCTTTTTGTTGTGAAATATGTAAATAACATAATTCAATCGGGTTCTTGAAATCATTAGTTTCTACTAGTACTAGCTATGGAAATTTCACATTTGCAAAGTATTTTTTTAGGGTTTTTGATGCAACAAAAGGTTTCATGCAATGCAGACATCAAGTGCCTATAGATTGGAAGTTCCTCAAGTTTCCCTGAAAATAGATAAAGACTCAAATATGAATTGCATGCATTTTTTTACTCATTAACAATGTGTAGAAAGGACTCGTTGGAATGTTGCATACAAGTACTACTTTTGTAAATCTAATTAAAGATCTACTAATGCTTCCTTGAAGTTGCTTCAATGCAAAAACCCTACTAGAAATTCACACTCAACTACCAAAAAAATTGTGATTCAGTTAAAGAAGATGAAGTGATTACTATCATCTATACCTTAGTGATGGAAGCATCATGTTCATCTTTGTAGAGGTTAAAAGTTGTGATAAGCTATGTGTTGCTTCTTGTACTCATCAATATCTGAATTATTTCTTCATAATAGCATAAACTATCCATGGAGAGCATTGTGAGGATATAAAGGCTTTGCAGGGAATTGTGGTTTCTGTTCGTTAGAATATAAAAAAACACTTAAAAACGTGTTTGGCAAATGGTGACTTAAAAAACATGGTTGTTTTATGTCTTCTCAAAACTATGTTTTCAGAGAAAATATTTAAAGATAAAAAAAACACACACACACACTTAAAAGACATATAGAGAGCACATTGTTCTCACTTGTTCTTTAGCAATGCTTTCTTCTCTACTTGAGACTTGTCTCTACAAGCACAACTGCATTGGGCATTGACAACATCCAGCTACACATTGTTCACACCCAGCTGGAAATTGTTTGATGATTTTGTAAAGACTCAAAAACAATAAGGGAAACTTTATGATAAAGTAATACAAGTATTTATGTTTTTATGAGTGTTTAGCTAGATCAGCAATTCTAGAAAAATTTCCTAAGGATTTCCTAACTCAATTTTTCCAAATCCTTCCTTGAACTACTAGCCTAATGAAGATCAAGATATTGAATTTACTAAGAGACCAAGGTATATAATTGAGGTTGTAGATGGATGAGATGGAATCAACCAAAGTTTTTCAAAGTGTTTCTTCTAGAACTATTTGTTTCTAAAAAGAGTTGGGAAAGCCAGGACAAGTTTTTTTGTCTAAGTGTTTAAATGTCATGTTCCAAGATCGATCCAGGTTTAGGTCAAATCAATTCAAGTTGTTGTTTTTTTTTTCTTAACCACGAGATCAAGGGCTTCTTTCCATTTAAAACCTAAAATTGCTTCCTATTTTGGGAAAGAGATACATGTAGCCATTCTCCTTCTCTCTTGAGCTCTCTCTATCCTTATCTAATTAAGGGTGTTTGGTTGTTAAGAAAAATCCCTTTTTCATCTTGATTTCCAAACTATATTCCAATAGATTTCCTTAAAAAAATGGGTTGATTCTTCTATTCCATTCATCTTTCAATTTCTTATCTATTTAGGTTTTGGGTGAAAACTCATTTTCTTCTTTATTGAACTTCAAGAAGAGGTCAAGATCAAACTTGGTAAGGACTCCAAGTATATTCTGGAAGATAAAGGCATGCAGCTGAAGTGAGAAGGTATTGGTTATGTAGTCTGTGAAGGATTAGAAAGCTTAAATTAAGTAAAACCTTGTACAAATTGGTTGTTTGTCATAAAGGAATTTTTTATCATTGGTAGTTTCATAGTTTTGATCTCTAAGGAGATTTTTCATGTAAAATTTGATGTCATTATCTCTTTTGCTCTCATTCTACTCTTTGATTTATTTCTAGTGTTAGATATTATTTGTTACTTAAGCATGTATGTTGCAATGATAAAATATGAACTAAAATTGGTGTGATTACCTTTTGGATATTCTTCAATAATTTTTTTGTTCATATTGTTAATGATATCGAGGGGTAATTCGAAATGTATTAGGGAAATAATTATTCTTATGAATTAATGTAATTGGAGAGTGTTGAAGCATTTGCATGTGACTTGCATCTATAAATTATTAGGCGAGTATTGTTGTATTCATGCTTGCTTGTAATTTTTATCCTTTGTTGAATGGTTGTGGGAAAAAAGGAATATAAATTGTGAGGATTCAAAGGGAAATGGGACCTTTTGAATTTGTATTAAATCACCTATTCACCGAAACCTCCTCGCCCCCTCCCCCCCAATCCCGCCTCTCAACCCCTAAGTGTAATTCTTCGTTGGGATAGTTTTTAGTTTAGCAAAGAAGTTGTGGAATAGGAGAAATGGGCAAATAGATATTGAAAAAATTTAACTAGCGCTAGTGAAATAAGACAATATTTTTCTTTGAGCATTCTATGTTCTCCTTCTTCTAACTCATTTTCTATAAAATATTATTTCTTCCATCCAATAAAAGAAAGGAGAAAAGTAAACACATATTTCATTTTTTTTTCTTTGATTTATTAGTATCACTAATGAACTTTCTCTTGATAATTCATCATTAAATAATTGTATGTGGACATAATAATATTTTAAGTTAAATTTTTACAGTATTCTACAGAAGAAAAGGTTTTAGAAAAATAAATATGAAAGGGTGTTACCCTGTTTTAAAATATCATAAGTGATTTGTATGATTATTTGAAGATTTAAGAGTAATATAAGTAGACTTTTGTTAAAATAAATAAATAAATCTTATCCCCACTCTTTACCATGTTGAGAAAAAATGTTTGCAACCAAGGATGACAATAAAATGAGTTTGGGATAGGTCACTTCTGTCTTGACTCTAGGTCAACTATTTACGCTTATTCTTATAACCATCCAAAAAAAAAACAATTTAAATGGGTAAGGGAATTTCTCATACCCTCCCCTCCTTATTTGATATATATATATATATTCAATTGCTTATTTTCTAAAAAAAAAATTAAATATATTAATGATAAATATAATTTACAAATAAATAATTATTATAAAATTTTATTTAAAAAAAATTAATTTGTTATTTTGTAGGTATAAAAAAGAAAATTAAAAATAAATTAAATTAAATAATTCTTATTCAATTATATTCATAATTAGGGTAGGATGGGCTAAGACAATAGTTGAACTTGCCCCAAACCTTACCTAAGGTTTTTTAAAAATTTTCAAAACCTACTTGTGACCAATTTATGCTCCTCAGTCCTCCCATACCTATCCTATTACGTTCTCGATGAGGTGGGTACTGTGACATCCCACATCAAATAGGGGAAAAGTTTCTAGCACTATATAAGTATGAACTTCTCTTAACCCTGTAAACGCATTTTGAAGTCGTAAGGGCCCTTTTGGGTCTAGATAGAACAATATCTACATTGTTGGGTATGGGTCATTATAGAATGGTATCGGAACCAATCCCTGACCCCAGTGTAAGGGTTTGCTTGACCCCGTAGGGGGTGTTTGGCTATTTGGTCCCACAATCTCGTAAGATACAACGAAAACGTTATATCTGCATGGGGGGAGTTTGTGACATCCCACATCGAATAGGGGAAAAGTTTCTGACACTATATAAGTATGAATTCCCCTTAACCTATAGACGCGTTTTAAAGCCGTGAGGGCCCCTTTGGGTCTAGAGTAGACAATATTTACACGGTTGGGTACTGGTCATTACAAGTACTCAAAGAAAAACCTACCCATTGTCATCCCTCTAAACAACCCATATATTTATATATTCTTTCCATCTTTCTAGTAAAAGCTTATAATTATGTAAAAATTAACCACTTTTTTATCCATGCACATATTAATCCAATCACATCTTGCAATTTAATTATTTTATTATATAATAATTAAATATGATTCGACGACTAATCAATATATATTTGAACTCGAATCTTAAAACGTAACCCAACTTTTTTCCTATGTATTAAATTAATTTCAAATAAAAGAGCAATATAAAATTCCTCTTGAGTATCCAAAAATGAAAAGAAAATACAAATATGAAAATAAGCAACAACCAACCCATTTTTACATTACGGGAAGTTAATAAAAATGATCCATCTCAATTTATTTATAAACACATGAAATTAAAAAGATGAACATTAATAAATTAAAGTTGTCAACTACTCAAACAAAAATAGAAATAGAAAAGAAAGAAAATGAAGGATGTCTTTCAAATAAGCCATATGTGGCTGAAGGAAAAACAAATTCAATTAGAGTGAGAATGTGTATTATGCCTAACCTCTCTATTAAGTATCAAGACTCCATGGCCGAATGGATGAGGCGTTAGTCTACGAAAACAGAGATTCTGGGTTTGATCCCCGGTGGAGTCGTGTTATTCCCTGTTCATGTTTCCCCTCCCCTTTTTCTTATTTGGAATCTTAAGAATTTTCATGCATGGGATTGTTGTTGGGCACAACCCTTTTTTTTTTTTTTTTTTTTTAATTTAAGGGCTCATTTTAATATTAAATTACTATTGAGAAATTATTTGAAAATTTTAAACTATCCTTCATATAAACTTCAAAGAATGCTTTGAAATTTAAAATTAAAAAAAAAATTGAAAAAATAAATAAATGCTATAAATGGAAACATTTGGATTATGACTAATATTTTCACTATTATAAATACAATATTGAGTTTGAACCATTAATAATGAAATAATTATAATTATCTATAAAATCTTGATTCATTAAAAAATAAAATACTAATTATTACACATTAATTATTGTTTAATAATAATAGATGAAACAACTTATTGCAAATAAAAATACAATAAACATTTATCATTTTTATTTCTATTAATTTAACCATTTTTACAAAATGAATGCAAATAACAAATTAAATTGTTATGAGCAATTATCTAGACACTAATATATATATATATATATATATATATATAGAAGGGAATACTAGCACAAGATTTTTGTAATGATTCGACCTCGAACTCAACCCAATCTACATCCACTATCCTCTCATTTCAATTCCAAACTCAAATTTCACTATATTTAAAGCTTCAAACCAAACATCATATATTTGAAAATTTAGATTCTTGGTTTCAAGTGATGTTCAACAATTATCAAGAGGTGTCTCACTCTTGGACTCTCCACGTGATACCCCACACTTGGAAAACTATCAAGTGATGTCTCATACTTGAATTTTCCCATAAGTGATACCACACATTTGAGTCTATCCTCACAAGGTTACAAGATTGAGTTTACAAAGCTTAAAACTCATTATTTATAATTTTGCTCATTGGATATAGTATAAAGTATGATTGATAAGGTATACTAAGAATGAAATTCAAATTTAAACTTAGCACACTCAAAATTTTTTTCTAAGGCTCTATAGATAATTGAACATGAAGAATAGAACTTTATATAGGAGATAGAAGCTCAACCTAACTATTAAACACAATAAGGCTCAACCAATGTTTACAAGCTATTGGGTAGTAGAAGATGATAATTAATGTAGCATTGAGTCAATGGATCAAGTCTCTGGTTTGACCGATCAAGGCTCTCCTTCAATTGAAAGCTTTTTGCCAATCATTTAAGAAAATTCCCCTAAATCGATCAACTATTTAGGTCAATTGGTTGACCACTTTAGTCAACCACAAATCAAACATACAATAAACATTGGAACTTGATGCACAAGTGACCTTTAATAGCTCATATTGGTTCCATTTGAAAGCTTAAGATTAAAAACCTTTTTTAATGATAAAATGCATGACAGAATATGAGTTTCTATCTTTGAAAGAATCGATCTCATTTTTCTAAATATACTTCATTTAAATGGTTATAGTTTATTGTTTCTTTTCCCTTTATATTTATCTATTCTATATATTTTATTTAGTTTTGTATATTGCATAGTTTTAGTTGTTTTTATTTTTGAGTCACTAAGTAAGTAAATAAAATAAGATATGAAACCCTTTCTTTCTTTTCAAAAATAAATCCCAAACCTTTTTTTAAAAAAATAAATAAATAAATATGAACCCTTTTTCTCTTAAAAAAAATTTAAACATTTTTTAAAAAATAAAAATAAAAATATGAAACCTTTTAAAAGAAATAAATTAAAAAATCATTTTGCTTTTAAAAAAAAAAGTGAGATATGATCTTTTAAATAAACTAGATTTTTTTAAAAATAAAATAAGGACAAAATTTTTCCTAATGTTTTCTTGAAATAGATTTGAAGCCTTTTTTTAAAATAATAAATTTGAAGTTTTTTTTTTTTATAAAGTAGAAATAACCTTTTTAGAACTAAATTGCAAGAATCTTTGTAACAAACTTGGGAGACTTCTTCTTAAACAAAATAAAGATAAAATCAATTTTCAATAAATCTATTATAATAAAATCAAATAAAAATCGTTTTTAATGAAATATATACAAAAAAAAGATTGAAATATTTATGTAAATGAATTTACAATTTTTTTTCTCTAAAATAAATATTATAAAAAAATCTTTTATACTAATAAAAATATTTTTCCTAATAAAGGGATTGATACTCTTTTGTAAATAAAATATATATATAAATTGACATGTGTTTTTAATATATATGAAACTATAAAACCCTCTTTTTAAAGCTTTGAATGCTATGTTATTCTTCTTCTTTTCTTTAACTTATTGATTATTGATGATTGCTCATGTTTATCTCATGAGTCATAATTGACCTAATGAATTCTTTAAGAAAGAGCTTAATGAGATCTTGATTTGTCATTACCTTTGCCCCCTATTTCTTTGGTAGATACTTCAATTTCTAAGGCTTGAAGTCCATTGAAAATATTCATAAACCTAGTGAATATTTCAACAATCAATTAAAAATCCTCCATAGAAAATAATTTATAATTATACACAAGGAGATTGATTTCAAACCTTTTTTTTTTTTTTTTTACTTTAGTTACTTCATGGGTAATTTCTAAGTGTCCCCATATATTTTTCCTAGTTCAAATGGAAAATGCAATTGTGTTCATTCTTATCAATAGCACAATGAAAATAACATATAACTTTAATATTTAATTATACTTTAATATGAATGGATTCCCTACAACTCATAGTCAATAGACAGGTTGAGTCCTACCCACAACCTGTCCATGGATAGGAAATCCAGGGTTTTCCCATGTGCTCATTTGAAATCCTTGTTGTTGCATCTGATATGGAAGGTAGTACGATATTTGTGTGGAAAAAGGATAGTTATACCTTTCACACTCTTCATTAGTGGAATTTGAAAGATTTGGAAGAGGTTGACCATAAATCATTGCATAAAGGGCATAAATGTTGGCTTCATTTGACGAGTCACTGAATTGAGTCTCTATACTCATTGACTCAAAATTGGCCAACAATGAGTCCTCACTGAATGGCGTCATCCTTCATTGTCTTCCTCTATATGGTTTTCCAATGGCTCCAACACTTGGACTAGCTCTTCTAGAGCCGTGGTCTTCATCTTGAGTACAATGTGTGAAATCATCTTCACAAGCAAATGCCAATGGTTGTCCACTTTGTTATTGTTGTCTAACATCCCCTCCATCATTTCCAGGGTCACTACCATCATTGGTCCCCTCTCCTCTTGAACCATCATAACCGGAAGCAGATGTACCCGCAACACTAGTTCTGCTACTATGTTCAATGCTCATGGAGTCAAAAGAAGGCCGAAATGTGACTACTGACTGAGAAGTTCCTTGTAGAAATGAATCTCTCATGTCTTGGATGAAACTATTAGTATGAACTTCTTCGGATAACACCTGTTCAACATCAACACCTGCTTCTCGGACATGTGCAACAATTCGTAGGTCGGGATTTCCATCTTCATCATCTAAATGAAAAGGTCTAACCCATTGAAACAATTGGTTATCTTCTTCTTCACCAACCTTAGCTATAATGTCAAGTAAATCGAGGTAATCTTTCACCGTAACTTTGTCATTTTTTGTCTTCATATCACGGGTCTTTAGTTTCATGTTATAATAACAAAAAACTAATAGTTAGAACCTCGGGTAACCAAGCTAATTTCTTTGCTTTGTATGAATTAAGGCAAACGTGCTTCAATATCTCTCACAAGTTGAAGATGACGTAGTTTGCAATAAAACCTTGATGGCTAACCTTCTTAATGTAGCAGTGTGGTTTCCATACATGAACCACCATTCAGCTACAACCAAATAAATGATATCAATACTTATATTGGAAAGCTACAATAATATGCTAATGAAGTGTATTGTTAATTCACAAATAATACTCACTAGGAACCATTTCTGACCTTGAAGCAATCGTTGCTCGATCACCGAATTCTCTTTTTGCATCTCAGAATAGTACAAGACATATATTAAATAATTGAAAGTCAAAAATTGAGTAAATGAAATTCAAATTTTTAAGTTATATTATAACTCTAATAATTTACCTAATTTCTAAATTGACTAAGACCTTTTGTTGTAGGATCTAATTTCGCAAAGACTTCATGAACAACTTGAAGTAGATCAGGATCAGTACATTTATATTGAAACCTTGGATTAAGAAAGAATGCTACAATAGTAAAATAGATATGTAGAATTAGAATGTTATGAAAGAAACATATTAAATACCAATAACTTTCGAAGATGGATAATACTTAGGTACCTGCTGCATGAAGAGGATGTTTAAGAGTCCTATCCCAATGATCTACAATTATTTCTAACACCCATTCTTTAGCATTAAGTCGAATGCGGTTCTCTTTCATAACTCGAATCAATTCATACACAAATGGCATTATAGGAACAACTTCTAAAATCAACAATGCGAAGAACTATGTATAGCGCCTCATAGATTGACACTAGTTTTCCCACTCTCTCCCAGTGCGCATGGTCAAACATATGTTTTTCAACCTCTTTGCCGATTAATGTGCAACTTAACTTGTGTTGTGCCTATTCATCAGTGATAAACACTTTCTTCAAGTCCACCTTCTTTTTCAAAAGACTGTCAAGGGCAATATAATTGGTTGCAAATCTTGTTGCTCCAAGGCGAACTATGTCTCCACCACACACCTTGCGCTTTTGCACAAGCAACTAACTATGGTTATAGATGAAGTTAGTTATCTTTCGAGCCTTTGTAATCACATCTGCAATACTCGGACTTTTATTGGTGTCTTCGAACATCAAGTCAATGAAATGTGCTACACATGAAGACTAATTAAGATTGTATTTCTTCATTAATAGCTTCCCCACCTTCACGAATGCCGACCCATTATCCATAACTATTTGTACCACATTTTGTTTGTCAACTTCCTTGATCACATCCTTCAACAAACCATATCTGTATTTGTTGTCCTTTATATA
Organism: Vitis riparia; assembly: GCF_004353265.1. NCBI lineage: Eukaryota > Viridiplantae > Streptophyta > Magnoliopsida > Vitales > Vitaceae > Vitis > Vitis riparia. The sequence continues at coordinate 4,385,438 of NC_048443.1, forward strand.
ATTTGATGCATCAACATATTTGAGGAAGATTGTGCTACCTTTTGAATATACCATAAAATTAATTATGATTAATTTCATGGGCCCAGTCCATCCATCACACATAATTGTGCATCCATAAGTCTTCCATTTTTCTTTTTGAATATTAACATAAGCTTCCATGTCTTTGTACTCTATATCCAAGTACTTGTGTTTGATTTCATAAGGAGACAACGGTTCTATACATATAACTACCATCCATATATAATTAAAGCATATAAGAACATTTGTGGCAATCATACTTCATAAATAATAATGATATTGTTAAAATGAATACAACTTTTAAAATTATAGTAATTATCTGCTTGTTAGCTATTATAAATTAATTTTGACCGTTGGATCAAACTCTGGTTCAAATTTGGCCATTAGATCTTCATATAACCCTTGGAAACATTTCGTAGTCGTTGGATCAAGTCAAGATTGATTTTCCACCATTGGATCACAAATCTAACTATTGGATGCCTTTAAAAAAAACACGAGTGAAATCTAGGTGTAAACCCCTCAAAAAGACCAATGTTTTTTATTTATTTATTGGATTTAGCTGGGACCACCCGAGAGAAGGGGAGCTTTCCCTTTTTGGTAGGATGGGGGTGGGGGGGACCCTTTTCTTAAAGAGAGCAGCTTCATAGACATGGCAAGAGACATGGACGGCCATGCTGGTGGTCAGAGACGCCATGCTTGCTAAGTGGAGGAACAGCGGAGCTGGTAGTGGCTTGCAGAGGAAAGGAGAAATAGGAAAAGAGGCTTGAAGGAGGAGAGGGAGATATCGGTGAGAGGCTTGGGGCTATGGAGGGGAGGAGATTTGTGGAATGAGGGAAAAAGCTAGACGAATGGGAGTTTTACTAGTAGGGAGGAGAAGGAGAAAATACGTGAAACTGAGTAAGCATTGCCTGAGAAGCTCAGGTATGGCCAATATGGGTTCCTTTATTTTGGATTTTCTCATTTCCCTTCTCCCTTACTGTTGATTTTGAATATAATCTGTTGTTTGTTCGGGTGTGGATGATCATAGGCCACAGACTTGTCGTTGATTTCTTGTTTGCTGTGATTTTGCTATAGTTGGTTCTTGTCTCATTTCCATTAGTTCTGTTTGAGCATGGTTTGCCTCTGCTGCAACTTTTCAATAAAATGTCTGAATGATGCCTGTGTTCTTGTTTAAAATGTGTCGGTTTCACTCACTTATGTCCAGACCCGTTGATTGTGATATGTAACGTGGTTTTTGTTGGTTAATTTTATTTCGTCCTTCTGTGCTCTGTTTTGGATGTTTTCCTTTGTTTCTGGTATGTTCAAAGTGCTAAGTATCTCAGCCGGGTTGGCCATCTTGGTTGGGGTGTTTGTGGGAGAGCTCCATGTGTACGAGTCTTCATGCAGACGAAAATTTATGGATGTCTATAAGACATGTGAATCACACTCATGAAATGCTGAGAGGAGCAAAAGAGAGAGCCCAGATGAGGATGGAGAAGATATTCTTGGTGCTCTAGTCACAGATGAGGCCATCGTGGAAGTTGGAGCTGTTACGGTCACAAGGTGAACAATACGTGTACTTCAACGATACCTCTGGTTTAATTCGTTCAGAACAGATTTTCAGAGTGATGGGTAGCAGTGTTTATTTTGTTGGCGAATCGAAGTTATGTGGAGGACTTTTGAAACTGTTAATGTATATTAAGGGTATATTATGTTATGGGCTTTAGGCCCAGTTAGGTTACTTGTACCGCACACATATGCCTCCTATATAAAGGCACTGATGTATATTTTTTCACTCAGGAAATACAATACAATCTTTCAGTATTTCTAACATGGTATCAGAGCCACTGCTCTGACCCTTTCTTAGCAGTCTGTCTTCATTAGTGTGACTTCCTTTCTTTTTAACGCTTCCGCCATCACAACTGCCGCCGCAGCCTTTTGCCGTTGAACCTCCGACGTCATCCAGGCGTCGTCCTTGGGTTCCGGACCTGTAGCCACCGTCCTTAAGGAGTTTCACACCGCACAAGATCACTGTTTTTCGCATCACCGCTGCAAATATTGCTCCGATTTCAATTTTGACGGTACCACTAAGATCGTCCAGCACCGATCTACACATTCGTGGAAACCTCATCGCCATCGGAGCCCGCACGTGCCACGTCAGCGCCACGTCAGCCCTAGCTACGTCACCACTGCTGACGTGTCAATGCCACGCTAGCCCTAGCTGACATCATCTCCACGTCATCCGTTGACCAGCTGACCGTTGACCAACGTTGACCGTTGACTTTGACCAACGTTGACCATTGACTTTGACCAATGTTGACCGTTGCCTTTTCCAGGGTTGACCAGGTTCTCCTTACCCAGTTTTTCGCGTAGATTTCACTTTTGCAGACTGTTTTTGCATATTGTGTCTCTAAATGAATAAAAAGGATATTTTTCTTTCTCGCCCCATCAATACTGTATCGGAGGGAAATAAAAATTACTTATCTTGGTCTTAAGCTATGCACAGTTTTCTTAAGGGTCGCATGCTCTGGCATTATTGTACTAGTGCAATGACTATTCCTGTCAAGGGAGCAAGTGAAGGAGACGCTGTTTTTCTTAATCGCATGATTGAATGGGATAGTCATAACCACATGATCCTCACATGGATTCGGAACACTTCCATTCCCTCTATTTCCAATCTGATGGGCAGCTTTGATGATGCAAAATCTGCATGGGATATGTTGGCCAAAAGGTACTCCACTACTCATGGATCCCTGAAATATCAGTTAGTGGTTAAATTACATCAACTCAGGCAAGAACCAGGGCAATCCATCAATGACTATTATGATCAGCTTCGCTTTATTTGGGACCAAATTGACCTTTCTGATCCAACTTGGACATGCTCAAAAGATGCTCAACAATATGCTTCCATTAGAGATGAATTTCGCCTCTATGAATTCTTGATGTCACTTCACAAGGACTTTGAGCCCATTCGTGGTCACTACTCAATCGCAGTCCTGCTCCCTCTCTTGATACTGCTGTAAATGAGTTGGTTAGAGAAGAAGCTCGTCTTGCAACCCTTCAAGCCCAAAATAAGCTCAATGTTTTGGCTATTACTCCATCTACTCCACTCATAGAGCAACCCCAGCAATCAGGTGATTCTTATGGCTCTAGCAATCGTCGCAAGCAGACCAACAAAAAGTTCTGCAACTATTGCAAGCGTCCTGGCCACACCATTGAGACTTGTTACCATCGTAACAAATCTACTGCTGCTGTTGCTAATATTGAGCCTACTCCGCCAATGGCTTCCACCTCAGTTGAGTCCAAGTCTTCTGGATCTACTATCAACCTCTCCTCCACTGAACTACAGGAGATCATAGCTCAGGCTGTTCGTATGGCTGGTAATGCATCTCTTTCCACTGCCTTATCTGTTCTACCTGGTAAGTCTCAAACTTGGCTTTTTTATTCTGCTTGCTGCAATCACATGACACCTCACTCATCCTTATTCTCCAAACTTGACCCTGCACCACATCCTCTAAATATTCATATAGCTGATGGTTCCACCATGCATGGGAATAGTCTAGGTTTTGTTTCAACCTCTAATCTTTCTGTCCCTAAGTCTTCCATGTTCCTGACCTATCCTATAATTTGTGCTCTGTGAGACAATTAGCTGAACTAGGTTATCGCCTTATTTTTTACTATTCTGGGTGTATTGTGCAGGATCCGAGGACGGGGCAGGAGCTTGGGACCGGTCCTAGAGTTGGGCGTATGTTTCCCGTGAGCAATCTTCATCTTCCACCTGTTGCTCCTATTTCTATTGCTACTGCAGCTGCTACAGTTTCTTCCTTACCTTCTCTTGCACTTTGGCATTCTCGTCTTGGTCATGCGTCATCTTCTCGGGTACAACAGTTAGTGTCTAGGGGTCTGTTGGGTTCTGTGTCTAAAGACATTTTTTATTGTACTTCTTGTCAGTTAGGAAAACAGCCAGCTTTGCCTTTTAATAACAGTGAATCCATTTCTAATAATATTTTTGAGTTAATTCATTCTGATGTTTAGGGACCTTCTCCTGTTGCTAGTATTGGTGGATCTCGATACTTTGTTGTTTTTATTGATGATTATTCTCGTTATAGTTGGATTTTCCCTATGAAATCTCGTTCCGAAATTTTATCAATATATAGCAATTTTGCAAAAATGGTTGAAACACAGTTCTCCAAACGTATCAAAACCTTTCGATCTGATAATGCTCTTGAATATACTCAACATGCGTTTCAAGCTCTGTTACATTCCTATGGCACTGTACATCATCTAACTTGTCCAGGTACCTCTCAGCAAAATGGTCGAGCCGAAAGAAAACTTCGTCATATTCTTGACACTGTTCGTGCTCTGCTTCTTTCTGCCAAAATTCCTGCCCCATTTTGGGGTGAAGCGGCTCTTCATGCTGTTCATGCAATTAACCGTATTCCAAGTGTTGTCATCCATAATCAGACTCCGTATGAGCGTCTCTTTGGGTCACCTCCTGTCTATCATCACCTTCGCTCATTTGGATCTGCTTGTTTTGTTCTTCTTCAGTCTCATGAGCACAACAAACTTGAGCCTCGCTCTAGACTCTGTTGTTTCCTTGGTTATGGTGAAACTCAAAAAGGGTATAGGTGTTATGATCCTGTCTCTCATCGTCTTCGTGTTTCTCGTAATGTTGTCTTTTGGGAACATCGATTGTTTGTTGAACTCTCTCACTTTCGTTCTTCCTTGACTAACTCCTCTGTTTTAGAAATCTTTCCAACTGAGTCTCTTGTTCCTTCTACAAATACTTTTGATCCTCCTTTGGACTTCTCTCCAGATATTTTTTATGCTTCTCCTAGACAGGTTGCAGATGAACAGATTGATGACGAGCTACCCCACTTTGAGACTGGGTCCCCTGCTCCTACTCTGCCTGAAGATCCTCCACAAGACATTCCACCTCGCCACTCAACCCGGGTAAGATCCATTCCTCCCCACTTACTTGACTATCATTGTTACACTGCCCTTGCTACACTTCACGAGCCTCAAACCTATCGTGAGGCCTCTACTGACCCTTTATGGCAGATTGCTATGAAAGAGGAACTTGATGCATTAACCAAAAACCATACTTGGGACCTAGTTCCTCTCCCTCCTGGACAGTCTGTGGTTGGTTGTAAGTGGATTTATAAATTAAGACTCGCTCTGATGGATCCGTTGAGCCTACAAGGCTCGTCTTGTTGCCAAAGGCTTTACACAGGAATATGGGATTGATTATGAAGAGACTTTTGCTCCAGTTGCTCATATCTCATCTATCCGTGCTCTCTTAGCTATTGCTGCTGCTCGTCATTGGGACCTTTTTCAGATGGATGTTAAAAATGCCTTCCTTAATGGGGATCTAAGTGAAGCAGTCTATATGCAACCTCCTCCTGGTCTCTCTGTTGAATCAAACAAGGTTTGTCATCTTCAACGTGCACTTTATGGCCTTAAACAAGCCCCACGAGCTTGGTTTGCCAAGTTCAGCTCCACTATTTTTCGCTTGGGTTACACTGCCAGTCCGTATGATTCTGCCTTATTTCTTCGTCGTACTGATAAAGGCACTATTTTGCTTCTTCTATATGTGGATGATATGATCATAACTGGTAATGACCTTAGTGGCATTCAAGACCTCAAAGATTTTCTCAGTCAGCAGTTTGAGATGAAAGATCTTGGACATCTCAGCTATTTCCTGGGTCTTGAAATTACTCATTCCACATATGGTCTTTATATTACTCAAGCCAAGTATGCTTCTGATCTGCTGTCTCAAGCCGGACTCACTGACAGTAAGAATGTTGACACTCCAGTCGAACTTAATGCGCATCTGACACCCTCCGGGGGGAAAACCATTGTCTAATCCTTCTCTTTACAGACGATTGGTTGGCAGCTTAGTTTATCTCACAGTTACTCGTCCAGACATCTCCTATGCTATTCATCAGGTGAGCCAGTATTTGTCTGCTCCACGATCAACTCACTATGCTGTTGTTCTGTGCATTCTTCGATACCTGAAGGGTACCATTTTTCATGGCCTTTTCTACTCAGCTCAATCTCTTCTTGTACTCCGTGCATTCTCTGATGCTGATTGGGCAGGAGATCCTACTGATCGCAGGTCCACTACAGGTTACTGCTTCCTTCTTGGTTCTTCTTTGATTTCTTGGAGAAGTAAGAAACAAACTTTTGTGGCCCGCTCCAGTACTGAAGCAGAATATCGTGCCCTTGCTGATACCACATCTGAGCTCCTTTGGCTAAGATGGCTTCTTAAGGATTTGGGTGTGTCCACCTCCTCTGCTACTCCCCTTTATTGTGACAACCAGAGTGCCATTCATATTGCTCACAATGATGTCTTTCATGAACGGACTAAACACATCGAGATTGATTGTCATTTTATCCGCTATCATCTTGTCCATGGTGCTCTTAAGCTTTTCTTCGTCTCCTTCAAAGATCAGCTTGCAGATATCTTCACCAAGTCACTTCCTACAAGACGCACTCGTGATTTAATTGACAACCTCAAGTTGGTCTCACATCCACCTTGAGTTTGAGGGGGGCTGTTAATGTATATTAAGGGTATATTATGTTATGGGCTTTAGGCCCAGTTAGGTTACTTGTACCGCACACATATGCCTCCTATATAAAGGCACTGATGTATATTCTTTCACTCAGGAAATACAATACAATCTTTCAGTATTTCTAACAGAAACCATGTGCTGACTCTGAGGGAATCTAACGTTGATTCAAACTAGAGAGCAAGAACAAAGACAAGCTTAAATGGGTTCTTCTACTCTAGGCAGGGATGCTTTTATTTATCTTGGTCTGATTTTAATTCCTCCACTCACAACGAAGGATGTCTTGAGGAGTTTCGGTTCCACAGGACTCATAGAGATGACACTACCATTATTTTTTATTTTTTTAGTTCGCAAAGCAGTGTGGCCCCCAGAAATAACTGTTTCAGAATGAGGATTATGTCAGAATTCATAGCTCGAATGTACGATGCGAGGCACAAGGCTTTGATCAAATTGTTGGGTTTTTGCCATAACAAGCATGTGACACCTCTCTTATGTGATTACTTGCCTAATGAATATCTAGCTGAGAAGGTCAGAATGAGAGGGGTGTGAAGTAGTCGTCAATGTGAAGGGCTGCAACCTTACACGATTATCAACTTGCTAGGGTGTAACAGATGCTTTCCTCGTTCAATGACAAACTGATTGGAATTCTGGCAGGTGAGATGAGGCTTGGTCAAACTGTACAGAAAGTTGAGGATGAACTACATTGTGCCATCTCTTGAATGTTTAGAAAAATCCACTCAGTCCCAACTCAGATCCATTCGAAAGAATCTGAATCAAGGTGTCAATTTGGACCTAATGAACATTGAAGACCTTAATCTGGATCACCAAATACCTCGGGGTCACCCAAAAATTGTTTTTCTTTTCAAAGCCAATTTCCACACCATATGTTCTCTCTCTGGTCCATTCATCCACCAACCATTCCTCACCTGTTCATCTTTCTATATCATATGATCTTCATACCCATTTTCTTTCAAGCCTACCATACATACCCATCCCTCTCATACCCATCTCCACGCATATCCATGTCAGCCCTCTTCCATACTTCCCGCCACCTTTTCTCTCACTACATATCCACTCCTTCATCTTTCAATACATCATACCCATGATTCTCAAATCACCACCTTTTCTCTCTCTATGGCATCACCACATACCCGTTTTTTTTTTAGGTGCCCACTTCCATACCCATCATCGTCTTCTTCGTGCCCACCAGGCCCTCCTCGATCTTCAGCATTATATCCTCATTTCAAGCACTTTCCGACATCGAAAGAGAACCGTGGGTCCGCACCGGCGCTGCAACGATTTTGCACCGATGTCCCTTTCGCCGTCGCCCCTGACGGCTCCTTCATCGCCCGCGCATGCAACGATGTTATCAAAATCGTTGACTCCTTCAATGTTTCCGTCAGACAGATTAAGGTTTGAAAGCTCCAGTCGCCCAAGTGCAGGACTCCACTCTGCATGGTTTTACATGGCCACCTTTGGCCCATCTCCCTAACGTCTACTCCCCTTTTAGCTTCATATTCATTTATTCGTTTACTTATTTGTTTATTTTATACAAATTCTTCATATTTGAAACCAAAGTTTAATTTCCTGTTTTCCTTTTAACTTTCGAATTTAACTTTCAAAATCTTCATTCTCAAAATTTAATTCCTCAAAAAATTATTTTCCTAAATCTAATTTTCCAGGTTTTCGTTTTCAAATAATTTTCGAATTCTCAATTTCCCAAAAGTTAACTTTCAAAAACTCAAATTTTCACATTCGTCCATTAAATCTTTATTACTTCTATCGTTATTATTTTATTTTATTTATTTATCTGTTCATTTTCCAATTTCCACCTTCGAACAATTCTTCAAAATTTTGATTTTTGAATTTAATTTCCGACTCCCGATATTTCAATTTTCACGCTTACTTATTTTATTACTATTATTATTTATTCCGTATTTATTTATTTAATTCATTAAAAACTCAATCATTAAAATTCAATTCTTCAAAATCCTAACTTCCTAATTTAATCTTCAATCTCAAATCTCACTATTCACTTTCGTCCGTCCAAATATCGTTTTTTTATTAATTAGTAACATTATTCTATATTTATCTATTTGATAATTTCTAAAAATCTCATTCTCACATTTAATTTCTGAAAGTCTGATCTTCAAATAAACTCTAAAACTCCAAATTTTAAGTAACCTTCAAGACTCCAACTTTTCAAATAAATTTCAAAAATCCAATTTCCTCTCCAATGGTTTTTAATTCCATTTTTCGAACAATCTTCCATTCCTCTTGATTTCAATAAGCATGAATGAATTTTTCATAATTCCGAAATAATGGAATATGTGATATTAATTCATGCAAAATAAACGAGCTGTGGTGAGGGCCTTACATAAGTAATCTTATGATTGATTGATTGATTTGATTATCCCACATGATTGATTCATTTTGCCTTATGACATGCATGAGATTATTCTTTTAATTGTGTACTAACCATCTTTCTTGATAGCGCATTGATCGATTGATGCCAAGGTATGCCCCGTTCTCACTTCGGTCGTTTCTTTATTGAGTGTTTTGATTCCCTCACGTGCATGATCACCCTGAGTATTCATTGATTTCCACATCAATTGCCACAACAACTTCATTTTATTAGTAGAGACCCAACTTTAGGGACTTGGGGGGGTGCTACGGTCTTTACCGTACCTTCCCGATAAGCAACCTGACCCCCGAGCCCGATCCGATTTTTCGTAGATCACATTTTTCAAAATAAGGAGTCGCACTTAGGGTTTTCTTTCTTATTTTGTTACCCTTTAAAAATAAAACAAAAATAAGTGGTGACTCCAAGTCAATTTTTCTTAATCAATAAAATCATCTTTCAAAATAAAAAATCGAGCTTGCCATCGAGTGGGAAACGCATGAGCCGAAATGCGGGGTCCACACTAGGCCATCGGATCATTAAAAATTCAAATATGACCGTTGGATGAATTTTCAAATTTTTTTAAAAAAAAGGCCTAAAAAAATTAACAATATATCAACAATTTTTTTTATTTCTCCTTGTTGCTCCGCGCTTCACTCCACGACTAATTTAATTGTTGATTATCAGTCCCAAACCGATATTTCGACAATATTTCCAACATTTTCCCGAAATTCCTCTCATTTGATAATCGGTGCTCAAAATCGTTTCAGGGTCATCCAATATTCGATATATCTACGAAATATCGCCGATAAAATCCAAAATTTCAATCCTTAGTAAAACCTAAATTAGGTAACCTCTAAGAATATAAATTTCTTTGAATGAGAATAATTTACATTACATCTATAATGTAAATTATAGTCTTTAACACCTCTTAAGTACGGTCAAATAAATGTCCTTGTAGTAATGTTTGAACACATGATCTCTTATCAAATGAGATTGTGATATCATATTGGACAATCATATTTTCTAAAAGTTTAAGTTTATAGAATTTGAGCCGATAATATCATGCTTTCCAACTATATTGATTTTAGGAAAAACCGTTTTTTGATTTATGCAAGCAAATGCTTTGTTTAGTGTGAACTTTCATAATATATATCAACATTGTTATTTGGATATTGTGATATCAACTTCAATTTCAATTTTTATTGAAGTAAAAATACATAAAATTATAACACCAAATTAATAGCTAACCTTATCCATCTAAAAATGCTCTATCCTCCAAGCCAACAAAGAAAGCTTAATTTTCTGACTTACAATGGAGAATTTTAGAACCGTGGAGACCCCTTTTAATGTGTTGTTTCCCAAAATCAACCCTTGTCTTAGTCCTGAAAATGAACCAACAACAGCTAAGCATCTTGCTTTCATGTGTTAAAGGAATCTTCAATTAATAGCTCCATTAGTTCTTTATTAATAGTGAAGCAAGTGACTTGAGTTTCAAGGTTCAGCTTTATTTCCCATGTTCCCTAACAAATCACACAGTGTGAAGACTCTTTTTTTATTTGTCCTACCATGTCCCTAGTTTGTTCTTAATTTTAAAATTCAACATCTAGCTTATACAACAACATTAAATTTTTTTAAAAAATATTTTTTTAACAACTATATGCAAGAGGTACCACACTTACATTATTGAATGATATTAGACACACTAATTTAGAGAGAAAAATCACTCCACCATCAATGGAAAGAGATGGTACATGAAAAACTCTATTGCCTCCTCCCTTCACCCTCTTTTGAGGCACATTGTGCTCCTTTAATTATTAATTGTCTTCATGAAATTAGTCATTCCAATTTAGAAATTGATCATTCCTCCCCTAAATTAGTCACTCATCTTCTATTATCCCTAATTTCACTCTCAATGATAGAATTATAAATCATTTGTTCAATTAGTCTGTACTATGGTCCCATTGCTTTGTATCTTTGATCTTATTACCTTTTATTTTGGACCCATTTCTTTATGCATTTGGACCAATACAATTGAACCATTATTCCTTTAGCTTTGTACCAAAGTTCTATTGCTTTTGTATCATGCTCTTATTTGTTTGTACCGAGGACCTATATATTTGTACAATTAAATAAATTGGTTATTCTCAAGTCCAATTTCATTGTGCTATATATTAGTATTAGGTTGTCATTGTAATAAAATGACAATCTTGTATTTCGTAATCTTAATTATTGATGTTATGTGCATAATTGGTCAAATATGCATGCATCATATTTAATGTCTATATTTTGTCATATTCTTAATTTCTCTTTATGTTATTTATATTTGGGTATATTTATTTTTTAACATTTTTAATATACTCCTTAAAGTTATTAAACTTAAATATTTTCTAAAAATCAAGGATCATATATTGAGGAGGGGCATTTTAGCAACCTTGATTTTGTCATCATAAAATAAATAAATAAATAAAGTGGAGATTGTTAAACCAAGATTTGGTTAATCTCCATTTTGATGATAATAAAATAAAGCTTGAAACTAATATTTTATCTTAAATGTGTTTAGGCAAGAAGATTTATAAAGTGATAATCATAAAGATAAAATAAGTCGGAAAAAATTAAAAAAGAAAATGAAGACCTCAAAGAGAAAATCAATGAAAACTCATTCCTTAGGATCTTTTTGTAAGGTTGTTGATACATTAGGATTATACGTTGTATTTTTATTGATGCACCCACAATCATCTAAGAGTTAAATTGCCTTAAAATATTTTATATTTGGACGATTTTATGTTTTTAATCAAAACCTTAAGTCAAATTCTTTATAAACTTGCTTTAAAGGTTTTAAGTTGCTTTACACAAGTTGTTAGAGGTTCCAAACCTCAAAACTGGATTATTTGAGCACTTCACAATGCGATAGGTCAAGGGTTTAGGGAATTGGTTGAGCCAGTTGGGCTTTATCAATCGAGGGACATTTTGTGCACCTTTGATTTCTAGTAGCATGTGTTCAACAAGTTAAGACCAATCGAGGACTAGCCGAGTTTCGATCAAGGCCCAGTCGAAGCCTTGAACCCCAATGGTCAATTGCTTATGCAATTAATGCACAACGGATAGTGAACTGGTCAAGTCGATGCTCAACCAATCAACCCCCAAACTGTGCCTATGGCTAGTTTGGGCTTCCATCTCTTATAAAATGGTTTCATTCTTCATTGTTTAAAAGAGTTTAACATTCCAAAATCTTTCTTGATTATATTTAAACCTTGGGGAAGTGTTTTTTTAATGCACCTTATTTCAAAGCTTACATATCCATTTAGTACACCTTATTTCAGAACTTGCATATCCATTTAATGCACCTCAATACTAGTTTTTCTTCATATTATTTGAGCTTAGCTTAAATTTGTACTAGGATCTTGTGAGATTATATTTGCTATCAATTTGTAACCTTCGCAAAGAAATCTCAAGTGTGGGGAATCACTTAACAGAAAATTTTAAGTATATGATATCACTTAGTGTTTGCCAAATATGGGATATCACTTAAGGAATTCAAAAGTGAGACATCTCTTAAAGAAATTTGTAGTGCCCATTAGAGTGGAAAAATCCAATTATATATCTTGAATACTTGTGTTGGAAGTCTTGGATTAGTGGAACTCTCATTCAATTAGGAGCTTGAGGAGAGTGGACATAAGTCAAGTTGTGTTAAACTACCATTAAATCCCGCGTTTACAATTTCTCTTCCTTTCTCTATTTTATATGCAATTAATTTCCATTATATTTGTTATACATTTGCATATAATTGTCACTTGCCTTACATAGCTTAAATTTGCAAAAAGTGACCTTCACCCATTCACCCTCCCCCTCTCTCTACAATGATTACTTGAGGTTGAGCTAGCTAAAATCTTAACAATTAGGTATGCATTTAGTATATCTAATCCAATTTAAAAATGGTTATAACAAATTGAAAAAAAAAATGAAAAGCATAGAATCCACTTTTTTGTACATATCCCTACTATTTACCCATTTTCCCGTGCATTATCAATCCTATATCTTATTCCCTTTCATTTCCCAAGTCATTACTCTTCGATTTGTTTCCTATTGTAACCAAACTTCTACAATGCTTATTCTTACCCAATGCATTCTCTCCCATTCTTACTCTCATTCTCTTACTAGATTCCAAGAACCAAAGAAGACAAATTATGATGACTCCAATATCTTTTAATTGAAGTAACTTAGTAAGTGGGTGTTTGGTAAAAACTTAATACTTATTACTTAATAATTACTTAAGTTGACTTTAAGTTAAATTATTCATAAATTATTAATTTAAAACTTATCACCTATTTTTTACATTAAGTATTAAGGTTGTTTGATAAAGTTAATTTAAAATTGATTGTAAATCATCAAATTGACATATTTACCCTCATTAATTTTAATTAATATTTATATTTTACTAATTTTAAATAATAAATTTATTTGTTAAACATCAATATTTAAAATATTGTAGATATATAAAATTAATTATAAAAATATTTACTACAAAAGATGAGTTATGAATGTAGAGCCATAATTGTAAAATATACTCTTAGTAAACATGGATAAATGTGATAAAAGATATTTGAGATTAAAAATAAATTCATTATTTTGAATTAAAACTTAAAGTCATTTTTTACTTTAAATTTTGATATTAAGTTATTTTACCAAATATACTTAATCTACTTAATGACTTAAATTAAGTCATTAAATCATTAATTCATATTAATTCACCAAATTGATTTACCAAACATCCTCTAAAAAAGGAAATTAATAACCAAAGTTTAATTGAACTTAAATGTTAAAACAATGCCTGACTAGGAAAATTTGAATAGAGTTTCCCTCTATTTTCTTTCAAAATGGCCCCCACACCCTCTCTGCTCACAATGCGTATGCAGGTAGGGATGTCAATGGGGCGGGTTTTTTTGGGTACCCACCCCGCCCCGCCCCGCCCCTAATGGGACGAGGTTAAATTTTAATAAATGGGTTTGGGACGAGTATGGAATTTTTTTTGAAAACCTAGGGCGGTGTGGACCCGCATTTTTCACGTGCGTCCCCACTCGATCGGCGAGACTCGCTTTTTATTTGTGAAAAATTAATTTTAGAAAAGATGGAGCCGCCACTTATTTTATTTTTATTTTAAAGGGAAAATAAAACAAGAAAGAAAACCCTAAAATGTGACTCCATAATTTTTGGAAAAAAGGCATGTCTTTGAAAAAAACCCGAGTCTAAGTCCGGGGATCAGGTTACTTATTGGGAAGGTACCTCTAGGAGGTAGCACCCCTCTAAGCCCTAAAAAGGTCTCTACTGACTAAGTTGAGGAAAACGTGGCAATTAAATGGTTAATCATGGATACTTAAGTGAGCTAGGGTGATTTCAAAAAATAGCATGCTTAGTAGGAAAACTAATCACAATCATGAAAAAAAGATTTAGGGTACATACCTGGACTGCTTCTTAAGCGCTATCACAAGACATCAAAGGTTAATTTAAACAATATATCATCCAGCATGTATTTTATTAGAAATAATCAAACAATGAAACATGTATATCAGAACATTCAAGCATTATTAGACATAAGCATTATTTCACAATGATAAGCATATTCACATAATTCAGAAAGTAGGTGATAGAGGACATACCTGGATAGCATAGATAACTTACAATGCGCTTCCATAAGACATGAGGGATTAGATAATAATAAAATAAAGAAACCCTAGCATGCTTGTTATCTAATTAGCATAACAAAAATTATCGAAGTATATGAAAACATTAATTATCACACACATCTTGTATACAATTCCTAAAAAAGATAGACATAATTTCAACAAGTGACAAAGGTGGCAACAAAAATAATTTTTGAAAAGATTTTCTTATGTAGGGGTTTCACCAATTCCCCAAATTAATATACACAAATTTAGCCCATAATTATCCCATTATTTGGGACCACAAGCTTTGATTCGTGTTTTTGTTCAAAACCAAACTTTTTGTTAAAAACCGAGAAGGATGCAAACCGAACAAGATATGGTTGCATATTATTATTTTTAAATAAATAAAAAAAAAAGATTTTGATCCTAAGGACTCTAAATGAGTTTTTGAAATAGATTTTTAAAATGATTTTTTGAGAAAAAGTATTTTATTTTAAAATAAAAGGAATTAATTTGGAAAAAATAAAATATAAGAAATAAAATACCAAACAAAACAGAAAAAATGAAACCTCAAAGTAAAATTTTTTTAGTAATTAACAAAAATGATAAAGGTGATGGTAGAGGCCAATCTTCATGATTTTCCAATGGCCTTCAAAAAAAAAAAAAAAAGATTTTACCAACAATTACTAAAGCAACAAACTAATGGTTTCCTCGTCAAACTAACTAACACAAATATTATCCAAGACTAACATCTAGATTTCAAGAAACATATGAATTAAAATAAAAATAACCAACCAAAGATTAAAAGTCAACAAACTTAGCATATAAAGATAATAACAGGGATTTAATAAGATTATTGGAATTAAAAACGCAAACTTTATTCAATATGATTATTTAAACTAAAGAACTAAGATCAATGAATGTATTCAGGCTAAAAATAAATTAATATCAAACTAATTGGAATTAAAAAACACAAACTTTATTCAATATGATTATTTAAACTAAAGAATTAAGATCAACAAAATGCATTTAAACTAAAAACAAATTAAAATCAAACTAATTGGGATTAAAAACACAAACTTTATTAACGTGATTATTTAAACTTAAGAATTAAGATCAACTAATGCATTTAAACTAAAACGAATTGAAATCAAACTAATTGAGATTAAAAACACAAACTTTATTTAACGTGATTATTTAAAAGTAAAGAATTAAAATCAACAAAATATATTTAAACTAAAAACAAATTAAAATCAAATTAATTGGGATTAAAAAAACAAAATTTATTCGATATGATTATTTAAACTTAAGAATTAAGATCAACAAAATGTATTTAAACTAAAAACGAATTGAAATCAAACTAATTGAGATTAAAAACACAAACTTTATTTAACGTGATTATTAAAAGTCAAGAATTAAGATCAACAAAATATATTTAAACTAAAAAACGAATTGAAATCAAATTAATTGGGATTAAAAATACGAGCTTTATTTAACATGATTATTTAAAACAAATAATTAAGATCAACTAATACATTTAAATTGAAAATGAATTGAAATCAAACTAATTGGGATTAAAAATACAAACTTTATTCAATATGATTATTTAAACTTAAGAATTAAAATCAGTAAAATACATTTAAACCAAAAAAAACAAGTTAAAATCAAACTAATTGGGATTAAAAATACAAACTTTATTCGATATGATTATTTAAACTTAAGAATTAAGATCAATAAAATGTATTTAAACTAAAAACGAATTGAAATCAAACTAATTGAGATTAAAAACATAAACTTTATTTAACGTGATTATTTAAAGTAAAGAATTAAGATCAACAAAATACATTTAAACTAAAAAACAAATTAAAATCAAACTAATTGGGATTAAAAATACAAACTTTATTTAACGTGATTATATAAAACAAAGAATTAAGATCAACTAATGCATTTAAATTGAAAATGAATTGAAATCAAACTAATTAGGATTAAAAATACAAACTTTATTCAATATGATTATTTAAACTTAAGAACTAATATCAATAAAATACATTTAAACTAAAAAACAAGTTAAAATCAAACTAATTGGGATTAAAAATACAAACTTTATTCGATATGATTATTTAAACTTAAGAATTAAGATCAATAAAATGTATTTAAACTAAAAACGAATTGAAATCAAACTAATTGAGATTAAAAACATAAACTTTATTTAACGTGATTATTTAAAGTAAAGAATTAAGATCAACAAAATATATTTAAACTAAAAAACGAATTGAAATCAAATTAATTGGGATTAAAAATACGAGCTTTATTTAACGTGATTATATAAAACAAAGAATTAAGATCAACTAATGCATTTAAATTGAAAATGAATTGAAATCAAACTAATTAGGATTAAAAATACAAACTTTATTCAATATGATTATTTAAACTTAAGAACTAATATCAATAAAATACATTTAAACTAAAAAACAAGTTAAAATCAAACTAATTGGGATTAAAAATACAAACTTTATTCAATATGATTATTTAAACTTAAGAATTAAGATCAATAAAATGTATTTAAACTAAAAACGAATTGAAATCAAACTAATTGAGATTAAAAACATAAACTTTATTTAACGTGATTATTTAAAGTAAAGAATTAAGATCAACAAAATACATTTAAACTAAAAAACAAATTAAAATCAAACTAATTGGGATTAAAAATACAAACTTTATTCGATATGATTATTTAAACTAAAGAATTAAGATAAGCAAAATGTATTTAAACTAAAAACGAATTGAAATCAAACTAATTGAGATTAAAAACACAAACTTTATTTAACATGATTATTTAAAGTCAAGAATTAAGACCAACAAAATACATTTAAACTAAAAAACGAATTGAAATCAAATTAATTGGGATTAAAAATATAAACTTTATTTAACGTGATTATTTAAAACAAAGAATTAAGATCAACTAATGCATTTAAATTAAAAACGAATTGAAATCAAACTAATTGGGATTAAAAATACAAACTTTATTCAATATGATTATTTAAACTTAAGAATTAAAATCATTAACAAACTTAAACTAAAAGATAGATTGGAATTAAACTAATTAGGGATTTAAAAAGAAAATAATATAAACTTTAACGCAAAGAATTAATCAAAAACTAAAATTTCCAAAAAAAAAAAAAAAAATCTAGGCTAAATAAAAGTACTATATAGAAAACTAACCTTTGAAGTGAAAGAGAAAATCCTCTCTTGATGATTAAATGACAGCCCGATCTCCGTCTGAAGTCCCTTGCTTTTTTTTCCAAAATTCTGTGTGCTCTCTTTTAAAAAAAATTCTGCTTTATGCTTCAATTTCTCAAAAAAAAACCCCTTCTAAAAAAATTCCTATTGTTCTCTTCATCCCCCTGAAAATAAAAAATCTCTCACCCTCCTCTTTTCTTCCTCTCTCGCGTATATATCTCCCCTTTTTCCTAAAACCTAAATCTCCTTAAAAAAGACGAAATCTCCTCTTTTTTTCTCTTCTTTTCTCCTTATCCTTTTTTAAATCTTCCAATTCAAAAGCAATCTTCCCAATTTCAAATTCCTCTCCAAAACCTTCCAAAGAGAGTCCCATCTTCCTTAAACTCCAATAGTTAGTTTCCTTGCAAAAACATGAAATTTTTGAAGTTAAATAATTGAATGAACGGATAAGCAAGTAAATAAATTAGGAAACGGTAAAAAATAAATAAATAAATAAATAAATAAAAATAATAAATAAATAAACAAGTTAAGGAAAATAATATAAAGAGGAAGATAACCAATAAAAAGTGAATGATAATCATAAAACTAAAACTAAAAATAAAATAAAATAAAATAAAATAAAATAAAAAATAAACCAATAAACAAAAGCCGAGCCCAAAAGCCATGTAACCATGCAAGTCATACAAATCACACTAAAAATATCCAAATGGGCCAAGTGTGCCTAAACGGGCCTATGATGAGACTAAGTGGGCCTAGGGTGGTGCCTAATGGGTCAAGTGTATCTAAAAGCTATCCTAAAAAAAACAAGAAAAGCCTAAGTCTAAATCAAATCTGCCAAGGGTCACAATAAAGGGGTTAGGCAATCCCTTAACCAGAGTCTCCACGGTGACAGAAAAGGTAAGTAGTATGAGTAGCAATGGGCCACCAAGGGACTACTGTGGAGCACTGAAAACGAATTTAAAGACATGTGCTAAAGGGGCAAAATTGAGGGTCTACAGGCGGGATCAGGTATTGCCCCATCTCACCCCGCCCCGATTATATATAAAATTAATTTTAAAATTAAATTAAATTTTAATTTTAAAATTAATTTACTTTAAAATTTTATTTTACTATTTTTAATATATAGATAATAAAAAAATATTTTTAATAAAATAAGTTAAACAAATATGATAATTTAATTATTTATAAAATATATTTATTTTAATGTAATTAAAAATTTTAAAAGTAAATTTAAAAAATAAAAATAAAATTCAAAAAAAAGTTAAACGGGGCGAGGCGGGGCGAGTATTGGAATTTATCATACCCGTCCCGCCCCCACCCCCACCCCACCCCACCCCACCCCGCCCCGTTTAATTTTTTAAATGGGACGAGGATGGGAATTGTTTTGAATAAACGGGACGGGGTTGGAATGGGGGCAACCCGTCCCAAACCCACCCCGTTGCCATTCCTATATGCAAGGAAGATTCCTACAAGTGCCCACCTCTAGGTTTTGGCATGTCATAGATCTCCTCATTCCCCTCATTTTGCAATTCTCTAATAGCTTTCATCATAAGCAGCAAGAGAGAGAAAGTTCTCGACCCAATCATAGTTAATTTAATTCCTATATTAATTATTATTTTTAGATATTGAAACCCCTTTAATTTGCTTTTATAGGATTTGAAGTTGATGAGAAATGGATGGCAATGATATTTGGAAAATGGGATTCAGAGTATTTATACTTTAGTGAGAGAACTGCACAACTCTTCTAAAAAAAATGACATTCATATTAGGATGTGATAAGATGTTAATGAGAATGATAGTTGATTTTTGCGATCTTATGGTAGATTTGAGTTTATCATGGTTTGAATGCTTTGGTGCAATGGACCACGCATACTTGGGAAAGGGATGCTCATTTGACATGAGAAGCTATGACCATGCATGGGTCGACAATCATATGGCTTGCTCATCGTGATCACATGCACAAAGCCTGGAAAAGCTTGTCAATCTCTCTTTGACCTATGAATTGAGAATGTTGACTTCCAAATTTAAGACATCAAATGGAAGAGAGATAGTGCCACTTAGAAGACATTCAAAGTATATGAGCATAATTTTTGCATGGAAAATAATACTCTTATCATACAATGATATGTTTTATTTTTTTATTTTTTTTCCCAAATCAAATTGTACTGCATGTTATTGGAGAATTTCAAAGTAAATGGGTGAGACTAATTCTCATGAAACCTAGCTATTAACATGATTATAACCTGTTAAATTGATTAATATAATTTTAATTCATTAAACTCATTAATATGATTGTATTTTAATTAACCTTTTTAAAATTTTAATTTTATAAGAATATTAATTTAAATTTTTTTTTAGTTGTTCTTAACTTTTAAGTTTAATTTTTTAACTTTTAATTAATTTAATTATTTATTTTAAGTTATAATACATTTATAACATAAAAATTAAATTAAAATTTTAATTATATACTATTTATAATTTTATTTATTTATTAAATTATAAAATATTTTTAATATTTAATAAAATTATACTTTAGTTCTTTAAGTTTTTTTAACTATATGATTTTATTCATAATTAAAAGGTATTTTAAAATTTTAGAATTTTTAAATATTTAAAATTAATAAATTGGGTTAAACAAATCATAAATGTCTTTTCTCATAAACATGACTAATTGAATGAGTTATATGAGTTGATATGATTACAACAAAAACGTGATTATGTGTGACCCGAACCCACTAAAATTTATGTCTTTTCTCACTCATGTTAGCACCAATTTATTGGATTGTTTCGAAGTGCTAAAAGAAAAATTATATTTGCATCTACCAAACTTTCTATATATCCATTAGAATTATGATTTTTCAAGGATAAACTTTCTATATATCCATTAGGATTATAGGTTTTTTAAAGATAAAAGTACTTATATGTGAAAATATTGAAATTCTTTTACAAGTTAATTCAGATCCTTGTCCCACTTCTTCTTTCATTTCTTTTTTCTTAATCTTTTCATAACTCTAATATTTTTTTTTCTAAAAATTATAATTTTAGAATAATTAAAAAAATAATAATCATCTCCAATAATATTAGAAATGAAGATATACAATTTTTACCATTTTTTTTATAAATTTAAGAGCTTAAAAAATGAGAGAATCATAAAAAAGGATTTCGAATTTTAAGGATGGATGCTTTTTGAAGCTTTTAATATTAGACACTATATCTTCACATAACTCTTAAGGTGTCTAACAATACTATACATCCAAATATGTCTTAAACTTTTATGTAAAAAATAATTAAAAGCCCATTTGGTAATGCTTCTTAAAAGTGTTTCTAGTCCTAAAAATATTTAAAAGTATTTTTAAGGTAAAATATATATATAGGTATTTGACAATATTTTTTTTAAAAAAAAAAAAAAACTTTTAAAAGTTTAGAAAAATACTTGAAGCGGTTTTTAGAGAAGCACTTAGAAAGTGATTTTTTTAAAAATCACTTTAAAACATTATAAATATTCCTAAATACCCTCAGGTGTTTTCTAATACCCTCCAATTCCCTTTCACTTTTCTCTTCCTCCTTCCCTCTCCATCCGATGGAGACTCTGCAGTCAATGGCTTTTGTCACTCTCGTTCATCATCGTTGAACTCTGCTCCGAAGTACTCTCCGTTCTAGATGGGCAAGTTTTATAAAGTGAATAATGTGTACATTGCAAATATATATTGAAAATTAATGCTTTTAGGCATTCCTACCTCACAAAAGGAAAGAAACTCCCATATGCTTATAATGGACATTATGTGGGCATCATAAAAGGTATAATTTTAACCATATTTTGTAACCTAACTCTCCACTCCACATAGGAATACAACGGGGTAAGAATTAATATTTGACTCTTTTAATTTTAAACAAATACAATTTAAGAAAACTTTTGAATCTTAAGTAGCTATCACCCATCATTTTGTAATAAAAATTCATTATTTTTAATTTAATATATAATCAAATAGTTTGTTTCATTTTTTAGTTAAAAAAATTGTTATATTATGATTGATGTTTATTTATTTATCCATTTAAATATATATATTTTCCAAAATTTTCTTGTAATTATAAAAATGATTATTTTTAGTTTTTTTAACAATATAAATGTTTATACATTCTTTTACAATGAAAAGTTTTGGATTTATTATAATATTTACTTTTTGTAATTAAATTATATGTCCTTTTTGATAATTTATTAATACTAAAATATTTTTATACTTATGCAACATATTGTCAAAAACATTATTAAAATCATTTTTTCATAATCTCATAAGATAGTTTTTCATAGAAATATTATAGAGAAAACATTTTCAATAAAAACACTTCACCTAAAAGTACTATCAAACGGGTTCAAAAGTTTATTTGATAGTGTTTTTACTCAAAATTTTTTTACTAAAAATGTTATTTTTTCTAGAAGTTTTTTTTAAGAGAATCATTTATCAAATGTTTCTTTAAAAAACACTATCAATTATTTTTTAATACTATAAATGGCTTTTAAAAGTGTTTCTTAAATTTTATCAAAAATTTATTTTTCTTCAAAAATACTTTTTAGGTTGAAAGTGTTTGTCGAAAACACTATCAAATGGAGTCTAAGAATGCATCTGTGAGTGATTTTAGAAAACATTTTTAGTATTTTTAATACTTAAATGACAAAAAATTTCAAGAATTAGAAAGATTAAAAACGTTTCCTAAAATCACTACTAAACGGGCTCTAAATGCTAATTAACTTTTTTTCCTTTGTGTGTGTGTGTGTGTGTGTGTGTGTGTGTGTGTAGGATGATGTATATACGTAAGGACTTGATCACACAATACATACATCATAATTTGACCCCCATAGAAGAGGCACAATTAGGACGGTACGTGGACTTAGAAAATAAGAGAAATAAATAAGTAGTGAGGTTTGAACTTATAACCTTTGATAAAATAATATACTTTGATTGAAGAGAATTGAAATAGCATAGGATCACATGTTAACATTTAAGCATGCATTTAATAGCAAAAATTCATCCAATTACCTTGGTTCATGCCATGGGAAGCCATTTCTTCTCCCTCTGATATCCAATAAGCTGCTTTTCGGGTGCGTGATGGTCTGAGAATGAGGGATCAATGAGTTCTTCCCTTGCCTCCCAAAATTCAGTCCAAAGTGCAAGTGTGTGTGTGTTTGCCGGGAGTGCTCTCCAAAATGCACACACATCTCTCTCTCTCTCTCTCTCTCTCTCTCTCTCTCTCTCTCTCTATATATATATATATATATATATATATATATATATATATATATATATATATATTCATATATATATTACACATTACACACTTTATTTGGACGACTTGACTTAATGGACCAGTCAAGTGAATTAGGGTGAGCCCATAAAAAATCAAGCAACAATATGTGTCCAGTCCCATTATGGACCACAGTGCAAAAAATAAATTAACACTGATTTATGATATTATCAAATTGATTATGTAAGTCCACACATAAAAATTCCAACATTGATATCATATTAAATTTGTCAATTAAAGCTTTGTTAGGTACAAGGATTAAAATATCGAAAAATACAGAAATATTGATGGTTGAATTTGACGAAAATATCATATCAAAATTTGAATGAAAAATATCAATAGAATAGAAGTAAATCAAAACTTATAGAAATATCGATAAAACTACAAGAAATGATAAAACAATGAAAGTTATTTTTTAAAGACCATATTACCAATATTGAACTTTGGATAATGATATATAATACTTGAAAACATATTTAATATTAAATAAATTATTTATCTAGTTTATACATATTTAAAGACATAAAAGAAATTATGACATCTAACATTATTTTTATTTAAAAATATTTATCATTTTATTCATAAATTTATGCTTCATTTATATTTGATAATTATAATGAGATAGAAAAAAAATTATTAAAAGGATTTTTCAAATTTTATATTTTAAATAATCAATTTATTCAAATATAATTTAAAAACAAAATAATTAAAATTAGTTTATTTACTAAATTAAACTTATTATAATTTAATTTTAATTTTAGTTACCTTATTGGTAGTTGAAACAACATTATATATAGAATTTTGGGTCAAGTCAGCCTTTGATCCAAATAAAATATTAGCTTAATTTGAGCTTCTTTTGAAACTATTGTTCAAATTTGTAATTTTGGTTTTGTTTTTTTGTTTTTTGTTTTTTAATTTCCATGAAACTGTAATTTGAAAGTAAGGTTTCAATATAAATTTATGGACACAATTTTAATACTAAAACCATATTTTGAAACCTTATTTTCGAAATGTGATTTTAAATTTATACTGAAACCACAGTTTTAAAATGTAGTTTCAATTTTTTTTTATTTAATAAAAGATAAAGGATGAAAGAGAAAGAGGTCATTTTGAACAAAAGTTTCAAATGAGGGTCAAAATGCATATTTGTTTGGCCAATGGGGTTGTTTTTAACCCAAACTCTCATATATATAAACATACACAAGTTGTGTGTACTTTTTTCGCCACTTCTAGGCATTACTAATACAATCTATCATTTACTTATCTATACATATATAATCTATACATACTCAAGGATGAAAATATCAATAAATATAGATATATTGATACTTGAATCTTACAGATATATTGAAAATTATATCAATGGATATTTTGACAAAAAATATCAATGAACTGAAAATTGTTCAAAATTCATAAAAATGCTTGGAAAAAGTTCAAAAAAAATGATAAAATAAATAAGAATACACACGTTAAAGTTATTTTGTAAGTGTAATTGATATAGGTATGTATTATTATTATTTTTAATTAACTTATTTATTTATTATTGTTTTATTGCTTTCTATTTGTGTATATCAATTGGGGAATTGGTGGAACTCCTACATAAAAATCACTTTTCAAAAACCTTCTTTTGATCAACTTATTCAATTTATTGCACACTTGAAAATAAAATTTGATTTGACCTATTTATGATGTTTTAAATTTTTTTTTTAGTGATTGTATGATATTTTAGACATTTTGAATATGAATTTAGAACTTTGCTTGAATTAAAAAGCAATTCTAAAATAGAAGATATAAATGAGTCTTTTAGGGATTCTGTTTTCACCCGATTTTGGACATTCAAAATATTTTTGTAAAAATAAATTATTAGGTGACCTTGTAAATTTTATTTGATATTCTTACTTGATTCTAGACTTATTGAAATTGACTTTACACACATAAAATATTGAAAATAGTTTCCCTAATCAAAAGATATATTTTTTTTCCTTGTTGCATTCATTGTACTTCCCTAATTTTGAACAGAAGAGTTGTTTGATTGTTTTTAAATTGATTTGTGTGCCTTCTAATCACCTTGTCTTTATTTTTATTGTAAAGTAGACATTCTAAACATGTTGCGTGATTTTTTTTGTATGATTTGTGGCACTTCTATGTTAGTTAAAAAAAATCAGTTTATGCATACTATTGAATTTTGTCCTGGTCTAGACCTTTAGAGATGTTTTTGTAAACTGGAATCAATCAAAGCTTTACTAAATTTCTTGGCCTTTTGGTTGATAATCTAGACATATAGAAGAGGCCTCCAAATTTTTTTGTAATTAAAATCCACTTCTAGATATTTTTTTAGGATTTATTCTTTAAAGGTTCTTGTTGTGATTACATGTTGGGATTTTTATACAATGTTTAACTTACCTTTTAACTTGGAGTTAATTGATATGTCTTTACTTGATCTTGGCTTTGGTATTGTAATATAGACATAATGAGGATGTCATATGATTCCTCCCATGTTGAAATGATGTCTTGAGATATTTGTTTAGGATTTTTCAAGTGAGTGAAACTGCTCTACCCATTTACTGCATGTTTTTGTCTTAGTTACTTTGATACTTATGGCTACCTAAAGTATTAGTTTAAATTTAATAATGAGCTTATATGTATGTCTTAAGTGATAGATGATATTCCTTTGGAATCTTGCCGTTTTTTAGCTGTACAAATGTTATATATATTAGTGTTTTTTATCATAGTTATTTATTATCATGAATTGTTCTAACCCTATTTCATCACGTGTAAGCACACCGTAAGTTATGCATACTATCCATGTATGTCTCTCACGCCTTTTATCCCTATAATTATGCAAATATGCAAACTTTGAGTGTGCAAATTCAGATATATGTTGTTGGTTTGTATGCTTTGTTTGTTACTTGATTATTTGAACGGGATGAAATGCATGTTGTGTGCTATATTTGTTAAACTAACTTCAATATTTTTATGAAAGCACTTTGGGATGTGGCTCAGGTACGCCAATCCCTTCTTCCTACATGAGCGTTTCTTGTGGTATGATTGTTTGGTTATGAATATTATGTTGTTTACTCTTAAGCTTGATCACCTTTGCTTCCTTTGCACAATCAATCAATCAATTAATTGTCATACTTCCCTGAACCTAGCCAATAGAGACCTTTTTAGGGCTTAGAGGGGTGTTACCTTTTAAGGTATCTTTCCAATAGGTAACTTGATCCCTGGACCTAGACTTGAGTTTTTCAAATACACGTTTTTTCAAAAGTTTAAGGAGTCATTTTTTTTAGGGTTTTAGTTTCTTATTTTATTTTCCCTTAAATAAAATAACAAAATAAGTGGCGAATTCAGTTTTTTATAAATTACAATTTTTCACCCAACACAAACGAGTCTTGCCGATTGAGTGGGGACGCATGTGAAAAATATGGGTCCACAGTATGGTTAATGATGAAAATATCAGTTAATGTAGATATATCAATATTTGGATTTTAAGGATACAAAATATGAATTTTGGAAGTGCACACTTAGAATTAGGATAATAAATATTTGGTTTCATTCAATGAGAACAATTTATACATATTATATGGCAATAGTACTTTAGTACCAAAATGAATATCACCATGGTTTCATCGCATTATTAGACAAAGGGATCCCATTTTGTTGAAAGGATTGATAGTATTGATTGTGAGTTTGAAGATGTCATGCATAAATTTCTGATATTAATAATAATATGTATAACTTGAAAATATATTTAATATTAAAACTATAATCTATTTAATTCAAATCTATTTAATGATGTAAAATAAATTATGATACATGTATGTTTTTTTTAATATTTATATTATTTATATTTAATTATCATATAAATGATATAAAAAAAAAGACTTACTAAGAAAATTATAATGATGGTTGGTAATCAATTAAATTAAATTTAAAATAAAATAATTAGAATTAATTTGCATATTAAAATATTTTTTTAATATTAAAATTATAATCTATTTAATATAGTAATGTTTGTCTATATACAACAAAGTGCAAAGTTGGCCCAACGATTGCCAAGGGTTCAATTTGAACTTTTTAACTTGGGTTCGAGTTGGCCAAGTAAGATGGCAAGAGGAGCTTGAAAATATCGATAGAGCAAACCCCATTGAAACTTTAATCCTTGCTTAGATCATGATGGTCAATACTATATATTAAGCTAGGCTACAAAGTTACAATGCCATATTTGGCATTTCATCACATAATGAAACTTTATTGTTCCACATGAATTTGATTCATAAAATTTTCCATTTAAAAAAAGTTCAGGATCACTTTAGTCAATCATAAAGTCATAGATGTTCTTTATCAACCATGGGAACTCAGGTGGAGTCGTTGATTAAAAGTTTGACATTGCTTGCTTCTTGCTAAATGTTCTAAGAGACTCCCAACATAATCAGCCCAGGTTAAGGTCATGTAAATTGAGTTCAGATTGGGACTTTTGTTGTTCCACTTTCTAGTTGTGTAAGAATGGCCTAGTGTCCAAGCCGCCCAGAATAACTTCTTCAAGGGACTTCCATTTGTGGTACTTTCGAAGTTAAACGTAATCATTATTTAAATTATACCTAAAACACACTAGTGATTACTCAGAAAAATTATCATTCGATATTTGTGTATATATGTGTAGGCCAAAGGAAACCGCCAAATATAATTGTCATACAACATTAGGCATGGCTTAACTGCATACCAACCAAAGTTTTCTCCAGCAACACCCCGTGGCTGGCGATCCAGCCTGTTCCTAATTCTTTTTTTTTTTTTTTTTTTTTTTTTAAGGCTTTCAATGAGATTCTACAGGTAAAAACATTTCGCTATAAATAGACTTTTAATTTAGACCCCAAGATGAAAATCACCGGTTCAAGTAACCATTGAAGCTGATCATTAGAAGAAACTTGGTGACTACTCAACTTCAATAAGCTCCAATGGCTTCTAAGCGGTTTGTTGGCGCCATAGCATTCTTAGCATTTGTTCTTCCAACTGTGGCCATGGCAACAGAGTTTACTGTTGGAGATGACCAAGGATGGACCATCAATTTCGACTATGAAGCCTGGGCCAAGGACAAAGTATTTCAAGTTGGAGATGAACTATGTAATGTAGTTCAAGCCTTAAGCTAAGCTAGGAATTCATGTTCCTTTTATCACTTCCTTTGATTCAAGCTGCTAAAATTATTATGGTCGATTATTATACATGCAGTCTTCAAATACACGGCGGGACGACACAATGTCTTCAAAGTGAATGGTACGGCCTTCACGAACTGCACTATGCCACCAGCAAATGAAGCTCTTACCACTGGAATGATGTAATTACACTGGCCATCCCTGGAAGGAAGTGGTACATTTGTGGTGTAAACGACCATTGCGCCAACTATGGACAGAAGCTTGCCATCACTATATTGGAAGCGTCGGCATCTCCTGCACCGGCCCCCTCCATCCCCACAGCACCAGCATCCAGCTTTGCTCATGGGATCTCTGGGTCCAGGTAGCATCTTCAGATGGCAGCCATGGTTGCTGTTGCATTCCTAGCTGTTTGACCTGTTTTTACTCCAGAAGAACCTTAGATCACCTAGTCTTAAGAAATTTATTATGTTTTATGGTTTTTTTATTCAATTATTTTTGGTATGAGTGAAAGAAAATGGTATGTTGGAAATATGAAAGATGGAAGAGAGAAATGAAGATGAATCTATTGTGAAATGAATTTAGTCACAATCTCACATTTTATAATGCTATTATTCTATTCTAATTTCAAACTTCAAATATATATGCTTACTTGAGTTTCAAATTTTGTGTCTTTAACTTGAACTTGCCGGTATACAGTTCAAATTTGTGTCTTGAACTAGTAATCTTTAGAGCAGAATTACCAACCTAAACTAATACATTAGTATTACTAATTAGAATAAATTACAAAAACCACTCATGTAATTCACTCTTACCTTAATTTTGTCTCTGAATTTTTTTTTTCCAGGTAATGTCAACCTTAAAATATGCTCAAATGTCAAATAAGTTTTTCTATTAATTTTTTTTTAAATAATGGATGGAGAAACCCCTATGACAAGTAGTATACAAATTAAACATATCCAAACATATCATATACAAACTCACGTTAATGTTTATATGCTTGTCACATGGGTTTCTTCATCCATTTTTCTTTCTTTTTTTTTTTTTATGAAAAATATTAAGGAAAGAGCTTATTTGATATTTAAGCATAGTTTAAGAGTGATTTTCATTACAAAACAAAATTTAGGGGTTAAATTGAGAGATGGGTGAAAGTATAAGGCTGGTTTTATAATTTACTATAATAATTACTCAAGATTGCTATTTTATAAGACTTTATATCGTTGTGTTCTAAGTAATTGTGAGTGGTATTCAAGATTGCAAGTGCCTAGTTTTTCCTAATCTTTTGCAGTGTCTTGTATATTTGTGTGTAGGAATGAAGTCAGAGGGAAAGCGTGTGTTGAAAAGTATTGTTTAAAGCACAAAATGATCCACATATGAAGATTTACTCACCTCACTTGGCAAGTTTAGGCAGCAAATGGACCACATTCAACGTAGCAAACTCACCTAAACTACACCTAGGGTAGAGTAGGGGTGGGGTAAAGTACCCCAACACCTATTATGTTTCCTTAGAATTTCTCAAAACTTATATTTTTTTCTTCGAATAATTTTCAACAATAAATAAAATCATATAAATACAAGTCACATGCAAATGCTTCAATACTCTCCAACACAAATTTATAAAAACAAATTCTTTCTTCATATATTTCTAATTACTTGATATCTTTATCAAATTGAGCATAAAATTATTTAAGAATGTCCAAAAGATAATTACACCAATTTCAACTCATATTTCATCCATTCAACATACATGCTCCAATAATATATGATATCAATAATTGGAAATAAATCAAAAAGTAGAATGAGAGAATGAGAGACAATGACACCAGATTTTAGGTGGAAAATCTCTTAAGAAATAAAAGTCCATGGGTATACAAGTGATCGAAAATATCCACTATGAAGAACAAAAACTGAATAATACAAAGTTTTATTTAACTCAAGCCACCAATCATTTCCGAACCACTTAATTAATACCTTTCTATTTTAACTTCACACCTTCTTTCGAAGTACACTTGAAGTCCACACCAAACTCAATATTGATATCTTCTTGAATCCACACAAGAAGAAAATGAGTTTTTGGAAGTATTAAGTAGTATATTTGAATGTCCTATTTATTTATTCTCGATAAATAACAAGTATGAAGCCAAATTTCAATTCCTGAATTCTAATTTCATATCAGCCTAAAATTTTGAATTTTCATAGTTTATCATAGATTTGAACTTTATTAGCCAAAGGACATCTTTAAATCCACAAATTGGGTGGAAAATATGTTCTTCTTACCGTTCTCAAGCTATGATTATTTATTTATTTTAAATATTATTAAAATATGACCGTTTGCAAAATATTAAGACCTTTTCAATAAAAATTATCACTTGAAACCCATCTCTTAAAAAAAATGAATTTACTTTAAATTACTAAGCATGTGACCATTGATCTTGTATTTTTGTTCTACATAAAAAATAAAAAATAAAATCTTTTTTATACAAAACTCATAACATGGATTTCATCAGGCATAAAATTATTGTAGTTTTAGAAATGCTTTTTTTTTTTTTTACTTTTTTTTTTATCAGAGAACATATTTTAAAAAATAAAAACCACGGTACTTGTGCAGAATGATCTTTCAAGTTAAATGATTTACTGTGAAGCAAGCAAAGCAATGCACGACCAGAATTTCTAAGTGCCTGCCTGTGTCTTGTCTATCACTTTTTTTTATTGAAACATATGCTAATAAATTTGCATGTAGACATTACAAATATACTGGTGTTTGACTCTTGTTCTTAATTTCCTGATGTAGGTAGAGATGCCGAGGAGGCATACATTCAAACTACTCCACTAGTCTCAAATATGTATTGAAACAGCATTATCAAAATCCGATTTCCTTTTTTTTAAAAGAACAATAAAAAGTAAAGGATGAAAGAGAAAGAGAAAGAGATTATTTTGAACAAAAGTTTAAAAAGAAAAGCTAAAATGCAAATTAGTTTGGTGAAAAAGGTTGTTTATAACCCCAAAATGGTTGAAAAATTGGTGATGAAATCATTGGACTTTCTTGCCTTGTCGTATTTGTATTGAAGGAATTTGATACCCGATGTTTCAAGGCATTACATTGAAACTTTAATCCTTGGTTAGATCATGATGTCCAATACTATATACTAAGCTAGGGTACAAAGTTACAATGTCATATTTAGCATTTCATCACATAATGAAGCTTTAAAATATTGTTCCACATGAATTTGATTCATAAAATTTTCCATTTAAAAAAAGTCATAGATGCTCATTATCAACCATGGAAACTCAGGTGGGGTTGTTGATTAAAAGTTCAATATTGCTAGCTTGCTAAATGTTCTAAGAGACTCTTAATATAATCAGCCCAGGTTAAGGTCACGTAAATTGAGTTTGAATTGGGACTTTTGTTGTTTCACTTTCTAGTTGTGTAAGTATGGCCTAGTGTCCAAGCCGGCCAAAATAACTTCTTCAAAAGACTTCCATTTGTACTACTTTCAAAGTTAATCACTATTTAATTCATACCTAAAACACACTAGTGATTGCTCAAAGAAATTATGATTCAATATTTGTGTATATATGTCTAGGCCAAAGGAAACCATCAAAAGAAATATGTTTATATAATTGTCATACAACATTAGGCATGTGGTGTAAATGACCATTGCGCCAACTATGGACAGAAGCTTCTCATCACTGTATTGGAAGAGTCGGCGTCTCCTGCACCGGCCCCCTCCAATCCCACAACACCAGCACCCAACTCTGCTCATGGGATCTCTGGGTCCGGTTATCAGTTCTGATGGCAGCCATGGTTGCTCTTGCCTTCCTAGCTGTTTGATGATTTGTTTTTATTCCAGGAGTACCTTTGATCATCTAGTTTTCAAGAATTTTCTTCTGGTTTATGGTTTTTTTATTCAATTATTTTTTATATGATTGAAAGAAAATGGTATCTTCGAAATATGAAAGATGGAAAAGAGAAATGAGGATGAATACTTGTTGTGACAGTCTTACAATTTTATTTTTTTTGAATTTTATTGATGTTTTCATACCTTGCTGTTTTATTTTTATTTAATCAATATAATATAAAGTTAATGTCGCAGTATGAAGAAATAATGTGAGCCTATATATAGAAGCCTTTAGATTATTGAAGATGATGAGTTATACTTTCAAAGACCACTCAAAGAATGGGAGGATATTTTTAATTTGCTTTCCACTTATAGAGACTTATGCTTTGTTTGGATTATGAAAATAATTAGGAAAGAATTTTTTTTAAAAAAAAAAAAAAGAAGGAAATCTCACATTCTCTTATTAGGTTTAATGTAAGAAAATCAGAAGGAAAATCAAATTCAATAAAATTTATTTGGTTTCAAATCCTTCACTATCAGATGAACTTCCTCCCTTAGTTTGGTGTGATAACAAAAGTGCAGCTGCCCTAGCTGCCAATCCGATCTTCCATGCCCGCTCAAAACACATTGATATAGATCTTCATTTTATTCTTGATAAAGTTCTTCATAAAACCCTTAATACGTATATTCCGTCATCTGGTCAGGTCGCCGATATCTTCACCAAGCATCTTCCAAGCTTACAGTTCTCCACCTTTTATATCAAACTCTCCATTGTCCCATGCCCTATAACTGAACAACATAACATTACTAGGAGTAGTAACTGAACCTCAAGACTTGCAACAACAAGAACAGACTACCAGAAGCAGCAACCGCACCTCAAGACCTGCAACAATATGAACAGACTATTGTTAATGATTAGTTAGACTGTTATCAAGAACTGCTAAAGCAACAACTACAGTTAGAAGGATTTGTGTATATATATATATATATATATGTAGTAGGCTTCAGAACAAAGTAATCAATAATAAATATCCATATGATTGTTTTTTTTCTAAAACAAAAAAATCATTCCCTGGTAACTCGTAACCTACTATGAATAGTGGCAATGATTGTCGAGGGTGGCCCTAGAGGTGGAAGGAGGAGTCTCTCTTTGTTATCTTATTCTTCTTCTTGCAAATCCCTTTCTTATCCATGAACTCCTTTAAGTTCCCACTTTTTACAAACTCTTTTATATGTCGTTTTGGACTTCAATACTTGTCGGTCTGATTCCCTCGATCCTCATCGTAGTCGCAATACTTATGAGGGTTTGGATGGTCAAAATCCTTTCAGTCACTTAATCTCTTAGAGGATGTGTTAGTAGGACACTTTCTACAGCATATAGTTGGTTTGGAACGATTTTCTAGATGAAGGTTAATATTTTCTCTACATCGCTTCTTCTCTTCTCTTTCAATTTGAGAGACATCTTTCCTATTACTTCCCGACTAGTTACGAATTTGACCAAATGATGCTTCAATAAGGAGGGCACCATATGAGGTAGCTTTCTTTATCACTGAGACTTCAGGTCTTCTCTGGCATGGCCTGTTTCCTTGCTTTAGCAAATAATCCCTATATGGTTGTCCGTGTTGAATTAGAGAGTGAGTTAATGAGGTTTGAACCCTTTGGAAGTCCTTTGAAAGCCATCATCACTGCTTGCATGGTGCATCACCAAACTTGAGATATTTCAATGTTAAATCACTGCAAATATGCATGCCTGTATTAACTCTCCTACACCTTTTGCTTCCAACCCCTTTTCCTATCAAATAGAGTGAATATAGTATGCTATAAACACAACTTCCAAAGCTCAAGATTAATTCGAACAAGCGTTGATGGAACCAAAATAATGTTGGTACCTTCAGACATAAGGGAAAGACTTTGCATAATAAGTGGTTATGTACCATCATTTGGCATAAATGCATTAGATACTTGTGGGGATCACTAGTATTGCTAAACATGTTGAACTTCGAGAGAACAAACTCATTGTCGTAGCCTCCTCATGGAGAATGTAATGAGTAAATGGTGTTAAGACAATCTCTCACAAGACATGAAGACGATGAGCTCTACATTACTTTCTTGTGCCAATAGTGGAGTCTTATTTGGTCCACCCCAATTGCCTATTAAGGCCTTCCTCTAAGACAACAAGGTCATGCTTTTTAGTATGCCATGTGTCACTTGATTTGAACGACCCACATGTATATAGCTATGCTTCTACTAAAGATGGTATAGTTGCTAATACATCAGGCTGACATACAAACGTGATAGGAAAATCCTTAAAAGCTTTTGCATTACATGCCTCCTTAAATTTCTTTTAAATTTTTTAGGACGTTGAAACTAATTAAAGTAGTATTGCTTCCAATTTTGCATTTGACGTGCCGTTACATAATTAATTTCCATTCAAATTTTCTGTAACATGCGTGATCTAACCATGACATGTTTTTAAGAATAAAACGCATATCTGAGTCATGGATCATAAAGTGGTAGAGATTGCTTCATGAACAACTTAGATTAATTAAAAGGTCGTACAAATTGGGTTTGGTTTGGCATTTTTGTGGTCCCACTTTTTCTATTTGCCTTTTTCCAGCCTAGTCTCCAAGCCGGCAAGAGTCACCCTCTTAAGGGAGTTCCATTTGTACTTCTAAAGTTAACAATTAGCCATTGTTTAATAATTTATGCCAAAATCATGACTCCAGTTCAAAAAAATTATCGTTCTTTATTTGATAGTATGTTTGGACAAAGGAAATCGCTTAAAGAAGAAAATTCTTTGTTTTGTAACTATTGTCCAACATTAGCCATGGCATAACTTCGTTCTAACCAGAGTTTCACCTGGCAACACGCTGTGGCCTGCGGACCCAGCCCGTTTCTCATGGTTGTTGAGGCTTTCGATGAAACTCCGAGCTAAAAAAGTTGCTATAAATAGACCCTTTAGACCCTTAAATGGACATCAGTGCAAGTCGGAGAAACACATTGAAGCTGGTATAAAGAAACTTTACCACTAATCAACTTCAATCAGCTCTAATGGCTTCTAAACATTTAGCTGCCCTTGCAATCTTCGCAATTGTTCTTCCTGCTGTGGCCATGGCAACTGAGTTTACTGTTGGAGATGATCAAGGTTGGACCATTAATTTCGACTATGTAGCCTGGGCCAAGGACAAAGTCTTTCATGTTGGCGATAAACTAGGTAATGTAGCTCAAACTCTCACTTTCTTTTCCCTTTATGACTTCTTTTAATTCAAGCCTTTAAAGATATTGTCGTCAATTCTCATACATGCAGTCTTCAAATACACGGACTGGCCACCCCTGGAAGGAAGTGGTATATTTGTGATGTGAACGACCATTGTGCCAACTATGGACAGAAGCTTGCCATCACAGTGCTGGAAGCGTGGGTGTCTCCTGCATCAGCCCCCTCCACCCCCGCAGCGCCAGCCCCCTCCACCCCCGCAGCGCCAGCCCCCTCCACCCCCGCAGCACCAGCACCCAGTTCTGCTTATGGGATCTCGGTGTCTGGGTATCAGCTGCTGATGGCAGCCATGGTTGCTGTTGCTTTCCTAGTCGTTTGATCTGCTTTTTCTCCGGGAGCACCTTTGATCATCTAGTTTTCAAGAGATTTCTTTGTTTCATTGTTCTTTTATTCAATTATTTTTTGGACTGAAAAATGCGATGTGAGATGAAGTTTGAGTGGAAATGAAACATTCAATTTTTTTTGTTTCTATCATTCTAATTTAATTCTTTGATTTTTCTTTTCATTCTTTTTA
Source organism: Vitis riparia (assembly GCF_004353265.1). NCBI lineage: Eukaryota > Viridiplantae > Streptophyta > Magnoliopsida > Vitales > Vitaceae > Vitis > Vitis riparia. Next base: position 4,421,386 of record NC_048443.1, read on the forward strand.
TCTAATTTAATTCTTTGACTTTTCACACTATCTTTCTAATAATTTATAAGGCATACTTATTTGTTTGCGATTTTTTTCCTTCATATTTACTGCAAAGAGCATCAGAATTGGACGTGTGTCTGCACTTCTTTACTGAACTTTCGAAAATAATGAAGCTTAACATGGACTGAGTTTGGATCAGTACATACTTTCCTTATGTTCCCTTTGAAATATTAAATGGTACAAACTTTTGCATGTTGGTCACAAAACATAGTGCAGGTTGCTGTGTATGCCCATTTGAGTCTCAACATTCTGCGCGCATCTCCTTATCTTCTTTTAATGCTAGAACCACTCCACAAATTCTGTCAAACATCCATCAATTGGGTAACAGAATCATCTTTGTGCATTGTCATTTTTGAGTGTGATCTGCTACCTTCTTTCTGTCACTTGTTTCCAGATTGATGCCACTTGTATGTGATTGAAGGAGACTTGAACGAGCATGACAGAATTGTTGGTGAACTGTGTGCACGAGACAATGAGGGACCATCTGAATTTGATTGATTTAGGTCTCAAAAATAAGCATGCAAGAAGGTATGACATGGTAGTGGCACTTAAATTTTTTTGCTAATTCTTGGTTTTACACTACCAAGTTGTAATTGAAACGATGAGCATTTCATTCTTATTTTACCATCTGGTTTGTATGGGAGAGATTGATGCTCATCACTTAGAGAGAAAGGATTTGGTGAAAATGACAACACTAACTTAAGTTTCTTATTGAGTTTGATATATATAACTATTACTTATTAATTTTGATATATATAGCTATTACAAGAAGGATTAGTTAGTTACTTATAGTCTAAGTTGGCATAACAAACTCTTAACAAACTTCCTAATAGGTAATAAGCTTAATTTAACCGTATCACTAATATACCCCTCACAAGCTAAACGATGGTACTAAGTGAAAGCTTGTTACACAGAAAAAGAAAACGAGAAATAGACGAAGGCTCAGAAAAGACATTAGTTGTTTGCTCTTTATATGGAATATAACAAACATCCACTTCATTATTGAGCACTTTCTCAAGCACGAATGAAATATCAATCTCGATATGCTTAGTTTTGGCATGAAAAATAGGATTTGAAGTAACACAATAACACCAATGTTATCACACCACCACATGAGGGTTTTTCAAGAGAAAGACCCAACTCATGAAATAGAGATTGAATCCAAATCAATTTTGTAGTGGTAGAAGATGAAGCACAATATAGGAACAAATACTTTTTTTTATTGAAGAATTGATTGACACACTTTGACAACTAGATTGAGAAACACTAGGCTCTTGTAGTAGAGAAAGCAAGGCCTTAAACATAGAAGATGACTTGGACTATGAAGATTGTGATTGTGTGAGATCAAGTTCATAGAGACCATTCCTAAGAGCTCGTTCCACCATAATTTTCTTTGAAGCTTTGTCCTTGCTTAGACAATAGTCATAACAGAATTCAATTAAAACATTATTATATTTTGTAAATTGAGAAATACTGAAAAGATTTTTGGTTGTGTGGAACATGTAAGATGTTATTAAGGAGAAGAGGTTTAGAAGAATTTTTGTAAGGTAAAAAGGAATTTCCAAAGAAATAGCAAGTTTAGAACCATTACCAACCATAAGCTTCTCATTGCCCATATAATCTACCTTGATAGTCAGATTGTTCATATCGATAGTGATGTGGTTTGTTGTGCTACTATCGACATACCACTCGCGATCTGCAAAGTTAGAGGTGAAAGCAATATTTGCCTGATAACTAGTCAAATCAACACTTGAAAAGCTAATATCAAACCTTTTGTAGCATTTAACAACAACATGACCAATCTTGCCACAAAGTTGACAGATTGGCTTGTTGCCATGACTAAAACCACCATTGTCAAGGCCATGACGACCACGGAAATGAGAGTTACCACCATGATTGGCATTACTCAATACAACAAGAAAAGATCTGCGATAAGCAACATTAATAGAGGGAGAATTTTGCAAATCAGTTGGCAAAAAGACCAATTAATGTTGAATCATCATTTCATGAGTCTATATGACAAATTGAACCTCTTGAAGAGTGAGAGCATCATTTCTTGAAGTAAGATTAATAATGATTGACTCATATTCAGGATAAAATCCAATAAGAATATAAAGAATAAGATCTTTATCAATAATGACCTGACCAATAGAGTTAAGATTATTAGTCAAACCTCACATCTTAAGAATATACTCCTCTACACTAAGAGCTCATTTCTTCAATGTCTATAGCATCATACAAAGCTACATCACTTTGGCCTTCAATTGAGACCAAAAAAGTTATTCACGTGTGGACCAAACTTCAATAGTAGTAGCACAATGATTGACATGATTGAGCATTGATTCGCTCATCAATAAAAGAATCTAGCTTATAAGAAACTGATCATGTCTCATTCAAATTAGAAAATCAAGATTTTAAACCCTAGTTAGTGGAGAACTATGACTGTTACAAGGAACTTTGACAAATTGAGGTAGAATTAGAACAAATCCAAACAAAAAGCCTTCAAATCCTTAAGCTCGTATAGTTGAAAGCACTTGAGCTCGCCATTAGTAGCACTTTTATCCAACCAAAAAGAAAAAACATTGAAATTTGAAACAAAAGAGGCAAAAGGCAAATTAGGAGCACCAAAGGAAGTAGAAGAGGTCAAAGACATGTTTCTAGAGAAAAATTTCGAGAAAAAAATGGAAGAATTTAGAAAGAGAAAGAAGAGAGAGAGAGAGAGAGAGAGAGAGAGAGAGAGAAGAATTCTCAAATGCAAACTTGCTTTGATACCAACTTAGAGAGAGAAAGGATTTGGTGAGAATGACGACACTCACTTAAGTCTATTATTGATTATGATATATATAGCTATTACAAGAGGGTTCAGTTAATTACTTACAATCTGAGTTGACATAACAAACTCTTAACAAACTTCCTAACAAATACAAGCTTAATTTAATTATATCACTAATATCATCAAATGTGTTTGTACATGTTTACAAGAATGGAAAAGATTGTTAAAATATTGACTAAAGAAATGCAAGTTGTATTCTTATTAGGCCACTCTTCTAATCAAGCTCACCAAGAAATCCTTATAGTTTCCAAGAGCTACATCTTCAATCTTCTGGGTTAGAGGAACTTTATATTGCTTATCAAATTCTTCTATGATTTCCTTCATATCAACATTGCTCCATGTCACTATTACTCAAGTTAGGGCTTCTTTGGTATTCTCGTCTGCATCATCTTTGAATGCATCATTTAAGACCTAAAAGAATTGAAACAATCAATCCAATACATGATTCTACAAACAAATATAAGATCATTTCTACGATATTGTTCGTGATGAATTAATCTTACCTTATTGAAATATGCTTGGGGATTGCATAGGCACTAAAATGTCTCCTTCAAACTCATTAGAGTGTCATGATCCTAAACAGATTAATGAAAATCATACTAAATTGGTAATTTAAGATGATAAGAAAAGTAAATCAAATAAACCCTTCATGTGATTTTTCATTGTTTTTCCTACTTAATTTGTTCACTTTTTTATAAAAAGAAAAAAGAAATAAAATATGAAAATATTAAATTGTTTTCCTTTGCTACATTTCTTTTCTTTTTTTTTATAATTTGATTGGTATGTTATACTCCTTCCCCAAAGATTTAGACTTAGTAACTAGAGCTCTCTTGGTAAAAAATCTAGGCTCTTACTCACCATGGTTTTTAAAATAGATGACATAATTAAGAAAAATCTACTATATAAAAAACACCTAATAATTCTCTTCTAACTAATATGGAATATCATATTACAATTTCAATTTTATTATTATATATCTACTAAGGGGTTTACTTATCATTGTCATTCATTCAAACAACTAAGGTACCTTCCTTTTTTTTTCTTTATTTAAAATTTATTTTAATTACAACTGTTGTTGAATTAAAGTTCAAAGAAGAAAATTTAAGGTATATTACACATTTATTATAATATCATTCTCGTTCCTTACCTCATCTATATTTTTGCCATAAATCTCCTTATAGTACTTGACCACTGCCTTGAGATGGAGCTTGCTCCTTGTTGTTAGAATCCTTACTATCCCATCATCTTCAATTGGGTTCTTCTGATCAACATTCTTAATCGTAATTGCAAGTGTCGTGGCCTCTGATCTAGTAGTCCCCTCATTAACTCGTGACCCTTCATATCTATACAAACTCACAAGGGCTACTAGGAGCTATCAATGTAGGAAAACAAATTTTCGTTATACCATAATTTACATTAATTATGGAAGTATTTAACCTTCATTAAATATCTTTAAAATCAAAGATGTCAAACAGGGCCTTAATCTATCATAAACAAGTTAGATTTGTGTTCTTTTGCCCTTGTACTAATTCAAATTGGGTCAAACATATGATGAGGCTTGAGAGGGAAGAACTTTGGTATTAGCCAACTATATTGTCATGCGTTTGAGGCTTAATTTTTAGGTTATCAACAAAAGAGCCATGCATATTATGGCACAATGATTGGGCCACATTGTTTCGGCTAGCCCAATCTTGAAACATATGAGCTGACCTGGTTTGAGCACAAAGTGGGCCTTGTCATCTTATAAAAAGCAATCCCATGCATCAAACCATAATAAATGTTTTTAATTTTATAAAAATATTATAATATGTTTTTAATCATATAAATAAAACCATTAAGAGGAGTGTTTGAAAATTTTAATATTCTACAAGAAGTAATAAAACTATCATGAAATAGATTCTCAAAAAGATTATAAAGTATAATGATTGTGTGATAAAATTATTATTTTTCATATAAAAACTGTGCTTATGCTTTGAATATCATTCATTTGACGTGATAACCTGACTAAAGTGGCACTAACCTTGCGTTTGATACCTTCAAGTCGGGAAGCAACATCCTCGATCGATTGGTCGAAGAGGGATTGATAAGCTTTCCTAGCTCCAAGCAGCTCTTCTGATGATCTTGTGCATGCAATCTCAATAAGCAAGCCATATGCTTGAGGACCCTTGGTAATAGCCTCATGCACCAAACGGGCATCCCTTTCCCAAGGATGCATGATCCATTGCACCACAATATCCTGACCATAAAAAAATTCAAAAGGGTCATAAAATAGCAAAAAATTCAACCATTCATAACTAACATATTATCACATCCTAATATATGTGCCTTGGCAAAATATAATACAACACTCTTGGGAAAATACTAAGATATTAAATTAATGCCTCTGAAACTTCAAATTTTGGTTCTAGTAATATACGATGAAATTTAGATCATTGAATAAAGGTACAAATATATATATATATATATATATATATATATATATATATATATAAGAATTATGGTATAAAAATAAATTAAATTAAGGCATAAAGGAATAAAATTAAGGTATAAACAAATGAGACCAAAGTATAATGGGATAGAAGCAATATACAGAGTAATGAGATCCCCAAATGTGATACAAATGAATAAGCTTGGAATACAAAACAATGGGACTTGAATTACATATGCGACACCATTTGATTGGTGGTGCCTTCTGAATAAGTTCCACAAAAAGTATATTTGGATATCATACTAAAATGTGTCATCGTGCCAATTAAAAACACTTAAAAAAAAAAAGTTGATCTGAAAAATAAGTCAATCTGATTGATCCATGAGTATAGATTAGGCATGAAACTATGATATGAAAGGGTAAGTGTTAGCAAACAATAACAAGTCTATGAAAAGAAAATTTTATTTCATTTTATTTTTCATTATTTGAAGTAATGGTACTATATCATCTATATATATATATATATATATTTTTGGAATTTTCTCATATTATGTATTGCAATTTTTTTTATAGAAAAGTATTTATAGGCTATATCTAGTACCAAAATACATTAAAACTAGGTTAAAAAGAGAACATTTTTCAACCATTTTCCATGTGATATCCATAATTGTACATGACTCTCAGCTAGCATTTCTATTACTAGAGGAAGAACATGAGTACCTTAAATCGTAGAAATTCTTTCGTTAAGCATGCAATATGGTGATCATCCCACCTCTCAAAAAGACGTTCATCCTCCAAGAAGAATTTAGGAGTTCTCTTTCTAAAGGATTCCAAGTGCTCCGAATGCCACTTTCCTAGGATCGATACCATTGAATCCTCATCAACTCCAAATCCTAAAAAATGCAAATTAAGGTTGCTTCAAATAGATGGACTACATATAATTCCTGCAAAGCCTGTATAAAATAAAGCAAATAGAAAATAACAAAAGCCTAAAAAATTGAATTTCACAATTTAAGACTATTATACCATAATTTAGAGTGCGATAGGTTGTGATTTTAAGAAGTATTTTTAATATTTCTAACATTTGAAATTTTCTATCTTTCGAGTATTAAAAATGGTAGAAACACTTCCTAAAATCACTATCAGATACATTCTTAAAGTTCGTTTAATTGTAATTCTAAAAAATGTTTATAACATTTCTAACGTTTGAAATTTTTTAATAAACAAAATTAAATGAAAAAAATGATAAGAAAAATATAAGGGGCAAACCTGAGAAAGCCTTGGTGAGAGCTTTAAAGTCATTTGGAGGATCCATTTTGGTTGTTTTTCTTTTCCCGAGTCACGCAATAAGATGAAAGGCTTCTCACTCATACATGAATATGAGATGATGATTTAGTAAGTGATCCATCCAAGGGGATGGATGCAGTAGAATAAAATGTACACAAAAAAAGGAATGACTTGTGGGAAGAGGAAAGGCATCTGTCCTCAAAGGACTGCATGTCAATATATGGAGTCCTTTCACTGATTATAAGATTCCGATTATACTGTTTGAATTTTGCTTTTAAGACTTGATTTTCTGATCAAGACTTTGACCTAGGTTTGGGTGATTGTAGTTCATGGAATAATGATTTTGAACAATTTGAATATGTTTTGATCTAATAATAATGAATTTATATTTGGGCTTGGGCTTGGGCTGAGCTCCAATATCTCTTGTGGCGCATGGGAATTGAATACTTGTACTGGTACAGTGTTGGTCAAAGCTGCTTTAGAATTTTGTCGTGAAAAGATTCATGGAAACTTAGGCACTCATGCCGGTGCTTAATGTTCATGTAATCAATCAGAAATAAGTCTAAAAGTTATTAATTTAAGATATCCTAGGTAATACCGTGATCAAGAATATAAGCTTTCAATTAATACAAGGATAAGCCCACAACTAGAAAGAAATAGGAACAAATCTCATCACTATAGTCCTTCCTTAAGCATGAAGAAAGAATAAGACGGAGATTGCAAGAGAATGATGAAGTTTAAAACCCTAGAAAGAGGACCGGTGGAAACTCTTCTGTTCTATTGCCCTGTAATCTACTTTTACTCGAACTGATATATTAGGCCAAAGACAGGGCCAGCTGTAGCCCATGATAATGGGCACAAAAAAACTAAGCTAAGACCCTGATAGGTTGGACCTTAGGGTTACCACAAGCCCAATACCAAAACCCATGCATCAACTTAGGCTAAGGTGATGAAAATTGAGTTGGGCTTGGCACAACAGCACTTTGTCGTTGTGCATGTCCACCTAGCCACAAAGCCGGCCCTAAGATTCACTTTTCCAGGGAACTTCAATTTGTGCTTTTAAAGCTAAACATTGACCATTCAATGCTCGAGTGTGTATGTCTGGACCGAAGAAAACGGCCAAGAGAATTATGGGTTTACAATTGTCATACAATAATATTAATTACTCGTGGAATAATTGCGTACTAACCAAAGCTTTTTCCGCGGCAACGCTTTGTGGCCTGCAGACCCATCCCGTTCTTCATGTTTTAGACGCTTTCAACAATATTCTGATCTAAACATTAACTATAAATAGACCCTTTAGAGCCTAGGATGAACATCAACAATCCAAGTACTCCTCAACTTTAATCAGCTGCAATGGCGTCTAAACTGTTGAATATTGCCCTTGCAGTCTTCGCAATTGTTCTTCCCGCTGTGGCCATGGCAACTGAGTTTACTGTTGGGGATGATCAAGGATAGACCATTAATTTCGACTACGAAGCTTGGGCCAAGGACAAAGTATTTCGGGTTGGCGAAAAACTAGGTAATGTAGCTTTAGCCTTAAACTGTCACTTTATTTTCCTTTTGTAGTTTCCTTTGATTCAAGCTGCTAAAAGTCCTGTTGTCAATTCTCATACATGCAGTCTTCAAATACACGGCGGGACGGCACAATGTCTTCAAAGTGAATGGTACCGTCTTCACGAACTGCACTATACCACCACCAAATGAAGCTCTTACTACTGGAAATGATGTGATTACACTGGCCACCCCTGGAAGGAAGTGGTACATTTGCGGTGTAAACGACCATTGTGCCAACTATGGACAGAAGCTTGCCATCACTGTGCTGGAAGAGTGGGCGTCTCCTGCACCGGCCCCCTCCCCCTCCACCACCACAGCACCAGCACCCAGTTCTGCTTATGGGATCTCGGTGTCTGGGCATTAGCTTCTGATGGCAACCACGGCTGTTGTTGCTTTCCTTCTTGTTTAATCTGTTCTTAGAGGATTGCCTTCGATCATCTAGTTAATTTCATTTGGTCTAATGGTTTTTGTTTAAATTATTTTTCATACGTAAAGAAAATGATAGGATGAAGTTGTGAGAGATGGAAGAAATAAATGAAGATCAATCTGTACGAGATGAATTTAATTTGAGTGAGAGTAAGACGTTTTCTTTTTCTTCTATATATTATTTTTTATTATCTTTATTTAATTGTCTATATATTCTTTTTCTTTTACTTAAGAGGAAAAAAAAATATTTTTTTGGCATGAATTTGTCAATCTATTAATTCATTTATGAAGTTGTCTCCATTTATTTATTAGAGCCTATTGAATTTTGGGCTTAGCAAGTTCCCTCAATTCATAGTCTATCAACTTTTGTTTTAGAGTCATTAGCCATCGTGAAGGATTGCTATATGTTTTTATTTCTTATTTAATTTGTTTGTCCTTAAATTAAATAAAATAAATGAGGGCTACAAATCAAAACAATGAGAATCAATTTTTCAAATTAATAAATAAATAACCGCTTTCATATAAATAAAATTGATCAAAATGAGAGAGCTAGCGCTCAATGCCACTACGGGATAGGGTCCACATGCAATAAGCCCTTTGATATCTTGTATTTTTACCTCCTCAATAATCAAAACAAGGTCAACCAACTGTCCTTGCGTGTGGCTCACAGGCTTGGACTACGAGCTATCGTCAATGGAAGCCAATTGCAAGCATTGATAGGTCATGCTAGAAGTCAAAACTGGCTAGCATCTAGCACGAAGCTTATGATTGGATAAGGAACAAAAGACTCCCAAAGCATGAGGGGTCCCCATAAGACCCTATAATATCCAGAATCATCTGGGTTGTATCGATAAGAGCCTAATGAAGACACGGTTGACAAATTTGGCAGCTGCTCTTTAGAACTAGATATGATGAGAAGAGGGATAGAATGTGTATTTGTAGAACATGGCAAAAACCCAAGCTGATTTGGTACGGTTGATAAGGGAGCTGTAGAAAGTGAACATGTTAATATCAAACCGTATAAGTAAAGTGAATTTGTTTTTAATAGGTTCAGTATAAGCCAAAATGAACATGTTAATATATACCAGTTGATATTAACATATTACTTTTAGTTAAATAGAAAAAAAATATTTTGATTTTTTCTATTCAACCAAAAAACAAACACCACCTAAGACAAAAAATGAAAAAGAAAAACTCTCCAATAAATTTGATGGAAGGACATTTGATAGAAAAATTGAAAAAAGATGCATGAAAGAATATGAAATTATATTGGAAAACAACTAGAAAATTCACAAATAAACACTCTTCAATTTTCAAGCAGCCGCTCTAGTGATCCAAATGCTTGAGCTACGCATTGGGTTCTTAAAAAAGTGTCCAAAAACACCATGCACCACTAAGAAACATATTATAACACATACATGAATGACCAATACTCAAATTGCAAGCTTTCATCTCACTAATACTCAAGAAATTATGGTAATCATAAAAATCATGGGCAATTCATAAACAATTGATCTCAATCATGTAACCACTTCACTAAATTATCCAAACAGTTAGATTAATTGTGAACCTGAAGTCAGAGCATTTCAAGAGTGAAAGGGATATGATAATTATAAAATCAAATAACTAAAACTATTGCCTAAGTACCCAACTTGCTATTTAACTAAAATGATTCATTTAACTAGCTCAAGTCCTCCGTTTAAATCATGTCGGATCCATTACATTATACTAACTCATTCGATTGGATTCTAGTTTGACCAATTTTTTTATAACATAACAATTCATTGATCATTCAAGCACAACAACAATATTGCTTCTACGACATAACATAGGTTTTTTTTCGTCTTTTTTAAATTATAGTACTTAATGTTGAGTTATGATCCTTAATTGTCGAAAACCACCTTTCAAACATAAGATATTATCCTATTCCATGCAGGGGTCTATTCCACTTAAGGGTACTTCATACTATTACAAATGATGGCTTTGACTCTTAGTTTAAAAATGCAATTTACTACACGGTCAATGTAACATTTTCACTTTAAGAAATTTTAATTTTTGAACTAAACCAAACATGAGTTTTCAAAATACAAAATGAACGGGCATGATTTTCATAATTTACTTGAATAGTAACTTCATACAAAAGTTAAACTTAAGAAGATTTCATAGACAAGGATACAACACTCAACCTTATGTGTTTGGCATTATATCAAATTCCTTCTTTACTTTGTTACTAAATTTTGATAAAGAATTCAAGTGATTGAAGGGATAGAAAATAGAAAAACACACTTTTAAATGAAAATTAACAATTTTGACACCACTCAAACCTTTTAGAAAAACAATAATTAGAGAATCAATCAAATGATAAACATGAAGTTGATCCTAGGATCCTAAATAAACTCTCCTCTTAAATGAATAATCCTAGACCTAAAATTATGACATCACTCCTAAGAAAAACCGAAACACGATCCCTAAATTCAAAACCTATGCTCATCGAAGACAACTATGCACATGACCTAAAAAGAAAAGACCTTGTAGCACTAGGGACATAGGGCCTTGAATGTGGGGATAAAGATAGCTTAAGAAAAGAATAAAACTATAGTCCAAATAAATATCTATACATGGAAGATCTTAATTTGTAACTTGAATTATAATCTCTAATGTTGGTAACTTCCTTCTTCAAAGAAACTACTAGAGTTTTTTATTATTCCAGTCTCCAAATTCTAAGTGTAAATGGACACCAGAAAAAACTTGATTAGGAGAAAATAAAAGAGAGATGAAGAAGCTCAAACCTTTGGAGAAAATATTGTTGGAATCGTCAATGAACCTACTATTTATAAGTAGCCCTATTAGTGAAAGATAAGGATTCCAAACTAAATGGATAATAATCTTCATTCTATTTTTTTTTAACTAATTTAATTCAAAAACAAATTTTGAGTTTCATGGAATCGTATCTATTTATTCATCCTCCTTTTATTTAACCCATATGTTGACGATGAATTCAAAAAAAAAAAATTGAATTCTAACATCTCCCACTCATAAGCATTGGCTAAAATCTGTCTTTTTTTTCTCTTAATCTTGCATCAAGTCACTTTTCTTCATATAGAAAAAGAAATGTGTTGCATGATGAGAAGCTATAAAGTAGGAGTGTTTATAATAAGTGTCCATCTCATTAGCGCAACACATCATTCGAAATAAAATATCTCATTTATAGCCCAGACTTGTTAATCATACTAGTTCAAGCACCTTTAAAAAAAAAACCCCTCAATGAGTCATCTCTCAATTAGAAATGTTTAACCTCAACTCATATACATATTTGTACTCATAATTATATCGAACACAAAGTTGATATATGAGTTACAAATAGTGGTGTGTTATTAGCAATCTTCCCCAACCACTTATGTCAATTCATTTAGGTTTGACTATTTTCCTAACATATTCCATTCGACCGTATCATTTATGACCTTTGGATTACATGTTAAAGTAGTGACATTTTGCCCTTGCTTCATGACATAGTCCTAGGTTAAAAGAGTATAGAGTAAACTTTATAGTAACTAGTCTATAAGAGTTCACACAATGTTGGAGCAGGGATCCATCTAACAACTCTCTCTTATAGTTTTAGATAGCACATATAGTATTATGATACGTATGTCAAGATGGAGCTCCCACAAGAGTGGGTGTGTCACTCTCTAATGTCATAGGAATCTTAGCCTAGTCATCTCCCTAAGTGCCTAACTTGAGTTTCTTAGCACAATCGTTTATCAAGCACCTACCTAAGGTCTCACATTTGGCTTTGTTCATGCTATATGAATTTGTGGAATAACTTCACATTTGACTTTTATCTATCAACTTAGGTAGGAGTCCAAAAATTAAATACATATTGAGAAAATAAAGGCTAATCTTAATAAGGAAAACACCCAAAAGGGGTGTAAATTGGGTTTTAAAAATTCTTTTTCAATCACAATAAATTCAAACAAAAGAAGCACAAATATAGAGAGATAAAGTTAGAGAAAGCAAACTCAGATTTTATAGTGGTTCGACACCCCTTGCGTACGTTCACTCTCCTCAAACTCCTAACGGAGTGAGGTATCCACTATACTTGAAGCTTCAACTAAGCTTCACATATCCTAACTATATGCTAGAGTAGCTATGTTATCACTAAAAATAGTGATAGGCTCTTTGGCTAAATCCATGACTTTTAGGTTTTGGAATAATCTCCCCAACCAAACAGCCTCCTATACGGTCACTAAACAAGTGACATATTATGACTCCATGGTGGATAAATCAATGTAGGATTGTTTCTTACTACGCCAAGTAATAGTAGTGTCATTGAGTAAGAAAGCATATCTTATAGTGGATTTGTGCTCATCTCTATCACTAGTCCAATCTGCATTACAGTATCTTCTTAATCTCCAAGTCCCCATCTTGATAGTAGAGGACAAAATCTCTAGTCCCTTTGAGGTAACGAAAAATCTTCTTAGTTGCCCGCCATTGAACAGGGCCTATGTTACTTTGGTAATGACTAACCAATCCAACTACAAAACATATGTCAAGTCGAGTACACAACATAGCATATATCAAGCTTCCAATTGCACTCGCATAAAGAACTTTTGCCAGTTATTTCCTTTCCTAATCATTCTTAGGGCACTGATCAAGACTTGAGGTGTAACTTTTCTCGATAGGTGTGTCAATAGGTTTGCAATTTTGCATCCAAAACTGGTCTAGAATTTTCTTAATATAAGTCTCTTGAAACAAACCAAGAAGTCTTCTTGAGTGATCCTTTATGATCTTAACTCCAAGCACAAAATTTGCCTTCCACATGTCCTCAATATCCAAAGTAGAGGGCAACCACCTTTTGGTGGCAATAATTATGTACATGCCATTTCAAGCTAATAGAATGCCATGTCCATGTCTATGTTATATTTCTTAGTTAATATAACATATTGGTTAGGGAAATTTTTTTCCACTTGCTATTCAATCAATTTTGTCAATTTTCCTATCAAAAGGTCAATCTAATATTTCAGCCAATCTTGTCATATATTTACTTAAAAATTCCCCAACCAATATGTTATATTAACTAAGAAATTTAATACTAAGCATAAAAATTGATGTTTTTTCTTTAGGTTTTTTTTTCCTTTTATTTTTATTTTTATTTTTTTTGTTAAAAGTGATATTTCATTTAACTTGGAAGATCATTTAAGGACCCACATATCTATCTAATCTAAAGCAAAATGTGTACTTAAATTTTAGGTGTAACATGATTCTCACAATTTGTTGCTTCTTTTTCATAATTATAGATTTGTAACTTTATTTCTTTTTTTTTTTTATCATTATGCCAATATGTCATTCTTATGTGAATCAACGTAATCCATTATAATCATATTAGATCTACTTTATTAACTTTAGGAGAGAGAGAGGCACAAGTCATTTTCTATGAACATAGGAGCACATATCTTTTCTTCATGCCATTGAATCAAAGTCTTTGTCAAAGTTATATGGTTGCTTCACAAAAAAAGAAAACTGGGTAAGGATGCAAAATATATATATCATATTAGGGCACATGAAGCTTTTTTAAACTCTAGAAGGCATATCTATATAACAAAATCCTAACAAGTTGGGTATGACAAAGGAATCTTTTTTTTTTACCACAAATTTATTATAAAAAAAAATGGCTTGAGTGCTTAAGAGCTTATCAAGGGCAGTTGAGCACCTTGGGTTCTTGAGCACTCCATGAAATGTTTTCACAACTTGGCAGTGTTTTAGCCCACTTTTTCCATAAAACCATCCTATGCCTTTTTATTTACCATTAAGCTTACTAACCACTTTCATTTCATACTCAACTGTATACAGCATACATAAATTGATGAACTCAATCTTCAATGACCAATATAGTCTCAGTGAAGTATGTAGAGTGGATCTGGTAATGTTTGGAAACAAAATTTTAAATTTGAATTAAACTAGATAATTTAGCTCACCAACACTCCTCATCTTTCTCCATTGCATTTTCTTCTCCATGAATTTACTTACCTGCAACACCTAAATCAATTGAATCACGGGAAAAAGAAACTACTTTAGTCACTCATTTTTGGTGATTTTCACCATTGGTAGGGTAGCCTCTGTTTTAAGATTAAGCATCCATTGGTTACCTTTCCAAAATTTGGTTTCATGGATTTCCATTAAGTATGTATTGTTTTAACATATTTCATGCATGTAACTGTTGTATTTGAGCTCAAGCTACACTTGTCAGCTCATGGTTTGTTGTAGGGCTACTACTTGAACCTTGAGCAGGGATGGTTCCTTGAGGAACCAAATAGGTAGGTACCTCTTTGGTAATGAAGGTTTGAATTTTTGGAATTGATAAAGGTTTTGCCTTGGAGATGTTGGAAACCATTGGTTGTTAGTACCAATAAAGGTGGGTTCCTGCTCTTTGATTAATGGTGGCAAAGGTGAGGGTGAAAGCCTTAAAGGAGAGGACATTGGGATTCTAAAACAGGTGAAAGCTAACTTAAGAAGATCCCATGTGGATGTGATAGGAGGCATAGACATGTCTTTTGGCATCAGATCCAAAGTACTTATTTATATTATCATGATGTACCATGGATTAAACTTTGGTGTGTGACAAGTTAATTATTACTTGAGCTCTATTCTATGTTATTCTCAAGCTCTCCCATTTGATGTTCAATGTGATGAGATGTAAAATTGTCTATTTTTATATCTAGTGGTTTATGCACATGAACGTGATTATTTCTTCTTCTTAATCATATTTTGAAGTGTGGAATCATGGTAGGATCTTGAGTATAGATTAAGTCATGTTCTCGAATTTTTGGGTGTGACATAACCCATAATAAGAAAAATTTTTGCCTAATCTTTATAAAATAATAATAATAATAATAATTTAACCACCGAAACATTTACCCACCTAAAAATCAAATTATCAAAAGATCAATTTAATATTCTAGCTAATTTGATTATATGTTATCATGTATTTACTAAAAATTGCCTAACCAATATGTTATATTAACTAAGAAATATAAATAATAAGCATAAAAATTGTGATTTTTTCTTTAGTTTTTTTCTTCTTTTTGTTTTGTTTTTTTTTTTTCTAATATTGAAAGTGATGTTTCATTTAACTTGAAAGATCATTTAAGGACCCACATATCTTATCTAAAGCAAAATATGCAGTTAAAGTTGAAGTGTAGATGACTCTCATAATTTGTTGCTTCTTTTTCATATTTACAAATTAGTAACTTTATTTTTTTCTTTGATCATTATGCCAATATGTCATTCTTATGTGAATCCTCAGCGTCATCCATTGTAATTGTATTAGATCTACTTTATTCATTTTAGTAGAGACAGAGACAGAGATAGAGACAAAGACAAAGAGAGGCACAAGTGGGTATCCTTTTTCATGAACATAGAAGCACATTTCTTTTCTTCACCATTGAATTGAAGTCTTTGTCAAAGTTATATAGTTGCTTCACAAGGAAGAAAAATGGCTAAGGATACATAATATGTAACTCAAAAGATTTCTTTCCTCCTAGCCAAGAAACAAAGAGTAGTTAGCCTATTGACTTTGGAATGAGAATATTTTTTAAAAAAAATCAACCTTCTCTTACTATTTAAGAAAAGTAAGGGTAAGTTAGTTACATAGGAATGGGAATAAGAACAGGGATAAAGAAAAATTAAAATACTATGTAGAATAAAGGAATTAAAATTCTAACTAGAATGGATTTTAGTTTCAATGAGAACAAGTATTTTATTCCTATACTCTTATTTCTATAGGAATCCAAATACAGTAGTAAATAGAAAATAAAATGAATTTTCATTCTTAATTTCTATTTCAATGTTCCAAAAATACTCTAAACCTCTAGTCCCTTAAATGGAATCTACAATAGTTTCATTAATGTTTTGATAATGAAATTATTTAATTTTGAAGGTTGTTCTACTTTTTTATGTCAAAAAAATGATTACATGTAAACAATACACTTGCATTTTTCTCGAATCTTTTTTTTTTAAAAAAAAAAGAGTGGTGCAAAGACACTTCTGTCAAATACTTTCTTTCACCTTTCGATGGAAATGTTTCTCGAAGAAATTATAAAATAAAATATGGTTTCTATAATATGAGAAGAATTCTAAACTTTGGAACCTCTTATCACTTCTAATTAACTAAGCTAGATAATGTGCCCTTCTCCAAGAGCAAGTTTGGCATAAATATAGATTTCTTGAACATGTTAAAAGTCTTAAAATTTGGAACCTCTTTTGAATATTCCTTCGTAAGGAGCTCCTTTAATAAACAAATAATTCAAAATTTTGAAACCTCTTTAAAGATTCTTTGTTGGAGTATATATCTCATTGTTATCTTATGCATATATTTTCTATTTTTTAATAATTATAAAAAAAAATTTATCCTTCTAATTTGAGAATTCTATATATAAATATTGTCTATTCTAAACTTTAACTTTCATGAATGCATTTAGAGAAGTCAACATTTATGAGTGTCAAAATTTCTCTTGCTATTTCATAATCTAAATTAGCAATACATAGTATTTCCATTGTTGTTGGAGAATAAAATTCCTTTATTGTCTATTCTAAATTTTTTTAAGAATCACTTGAAATGATTCTTAAATTAGTACTATCGATAAATGCTTCTTCTAAAAAATCGATATTACTAAAAATACTATAAAAATTACTGTTTTTTAATTTACATAAACACTAAATAATTCTCTATAAAAATAAGTGTAGTAGCTAGAAGTACTATTATAAAAAATGCTATAGACCAAAAGCCTCCTTGTCAAATTCACTTCAAAGGAGCCCTAATATTTTTAACATTTTTCATAAGCTAAAACACCCTCAAGTCTGGCTCAAATTCAAATTAAAAAGCTTCAAGTCTTAAAAGTGGATAAAACTTCAAAAATAACTTAAGAATCCCATAAGTGAATGCAAGTACACTATGATGACCACATACAATTAAGACCTTTCCCCCCTCCCACAAGTCATTCCATCTTTTAGTCTCATGGTCCTGCTTACCCTACATACCCCTTTAGCTTACTTATAAAATTAATGCCATGATGGAGGTAAAGAAGGACACCATTCTTGTTGCCTCCGTCAAAAGAAGGAAAAAACAAACAAACAAAGAAGGGAAAACAATTATGTCTTCGTCAGATGCTCTTGCAAAGTCTTTCTCTGTTTCTCACTCTGGTAATTTCTCCTTCTCTCTTAACTTTGTTTTTTTCTAAATCACAAACAATTGCCTTCTTTTACAATATACTTTCTACTCATTCATCTATTATTTTCTTAATAATTCTAGTGAAAATTTGTGACAGTAAGGATGATTACATATATATGATCTCATGTCCCATATGAAACTTTTTTCTTTTTTCTTTTTTTTTTTTTTTTTTTTTTTTTTGCAATTTACACTATAGGTTTTTTCTCCCCACTGGTTAATGAATACAGTCTACAAATTAATATAACAATTTTGAATTTAGATACAATATCAGATCTGGAGAGCAAATGTTACATAATTCCCATATTCAAACATTTTTCAGTTTGTTTGTTTGTTCTTTCATTGTTGATATTTATTAGAAGGTTGAAATAATCTTGATTTACATTTCCAGGAATATTTGGAGTTGACGAGAAATCAATGCTGGAGATCTTAGTAAAATGGCAACCAGAACAGTTGTCAACTTTTAGGAATGAAACTTCTCGCATCTTTTTGAAGGATGAACGCTTTCCGTTTGAGAAATGTGAAGAATTTCTTCTTAAATTTCTAAAAAGGGAATTTAAGCGTTTTAAGGTATCTATATATCAAATACAAAATTAGATATTTATGTTAATATAAAATTAAAGATATTTATATATCATTTATCATTAAAAAAAATTTAATTCTTATAAGAAAACAAAAATTACAATGGAAGTACAAAAGACAGGGAGACTAAAGATGACTTAAGATTGGTTTTTGCAATAATATGATTAGTTTTTTTAACATTTTTGTGGTCAGGATGCTGTGGTGCAATGGACCATGCATCCTTGGGAAAGAGATGCTCGCATGGCAAGGAAGGCTTTGAAAAGAGGCAGACAAGCATATGGCCTACTCATTGAACTTGCATGCACTCGATCATCAGACGAGCTCTTGGGAGCTAGGAGAGCATACCAGTCCCTCTACAGCGAATCCATCGAGGAAGACGTTGCTTCCCGAGTTGACGGCATCGAACGCCAGGTTAGTACAAGTATATGATCATATTTTTAGTTGTTATATTTGAAAAAAAAAAATGACTAGGATTAGTGAGATATTATGCAATTTTTTATAAAGTGAAGAGCATTTCTGTTTATAAATTTCTTGAAGCATTTTGACCAATTATTTCTTAAGAAAAATGGCATTCATATTCCTTTCTAACATATATTTTTTCCATAAATGATGGTTGGGCTTAAGGATATGCAATTGCAAATAATCTTTTGAGCCTACTCTTGTACTATTGGAGTTTGGAACTTTTTTTTGGGTTTAAGCCACCTATTTTGAGTCTTAAAACCCCATTAGTTGGACTCTTAGAAATTCCTATAATTGTGTCTTTTCTCAATAAAGGAGTTTTATGTGGTGCAGTCTTGGTTAGGTTAGTATGACTGGTAATATATATAGTCATCTTAAGGAACCAATCGAGAATTAATGTGATCTTCATATTTAGAAAGTAACTTGGTCATATTTGAAAGGTAACTAAGAGTCTATTGGATAGTGCTTCTAAAAAGCACTTTTAGAATATATATATATATATATATATATATATATAGATATATATATATATATATATAAATCATTTGTGAAGAAAAATCAACTGTTTGGAAAAATTTAGAATATACTTTTCAAAAATTAAAAAATCACCTAAAAATACTTTTAAACAAAACACTTCTATTAAAAGTATTTCAAATAGAAACACTGCCACTTAAAGTGCATTTAGTGGTGTTTTTACTCAAAGTATTTTTAATTAAAGTGTTTTTAGACGAATCATCTATCAAGTGTTTCTTAAAAAAAAAAGACATTATATGTGATTTTTCAAATCTTTAAAAATATTTCCTAATTTTTTCAAACATCAAAATTTTTTTCCAAAAACACTTTTTACATTAAAAACACTTCTTAAAATTATTGTCAAATAGACTCTTAAAGCCCATTTGACAGTGATTTTAGGAAGTGTTTCCAAACTTTTTAATACTTTAAAATTTGTATCATTTAAGTGTTAGAAATGCTATAAACGTCTTCTAAAATCACTATCAAACGCACTCTTAGTCTAATTATTTGTTAGTATCATCAAATATCAAATCAATAGTTGAGATTTCATTTTAGTTTGGTCCAACCCTTTCCATAGTTTTTTCCATCCTGCATCTTTGATTTTGGAGAACTTTAATCAAACACATTCTCTCTAATGATAACTAAAACCTTATAGCCACATAAAGAAACCATGCAACAAATATTATTATCAACACGAAATAATGTAATGAAAAATTGCTTCTTGTATCAACAGCTTTTGGTAGCACTTGTAAGTTCATACAGATATGATGGATCAAAAACTAATGACCGGGCAATTAAATTGGACACTCAAAAACTCGAAAAAGCCATTAGTATTGGTGACAAGAAGCAGCTAATCAAAGATGAAGAGATCGTAAGGATTCTAACAACAAGAAGCAAGATTCATCTCATGGCTGTCATCAAATGTTACCAGGAGACTTTTAACAAGAACATTATAGAGGTATAACATAATTATGATATTCTATTTGTTAATTCTTAGAGCCTATTTGAAATATTAGAATATGAAATGGGGATGAGAAATATATTCCATTTTTCATTCGTTATTATATTTGGATAATTTCAAAAATAGAAATAAGAAGTAAAAAAATAAATTATTACCAAAAATATTTTGATTTCCCTTTTTTTTAAGATAATACATGTGATCCAACATTCATATCATATTTTAATTCCTGCATATCAAAGGCACTTTTTATTCTTTACTTATATATTAATAAATGAATAAAGTGAAATAAAAGAAAAAAAAAAGTGAAAGTTAATTAGCATTAGACTTAAAGTTAGTATTTGTTACCTTCTTTGTTATCCTATGTTCTTTTTTTCTCTTTCTTATATGTCCCTATTGTCCCATTTTCTCTACTATTATCACTTTTTTCTCTTTCTTATATGTCCCTATTGTCTCATTTCCTCTACTATTATCACTTTTTTACTTGGAAAAAATTAAAGAAAAATTGTGTAATATTTGAAACACTAGAATAGAAAATGGGAATGAAAAATAAATAAAAAATAAAAAATAAAATAAAAACCATTCCATTTCCTATTCATTTCTAAGTCCAAATTACTTATTAAATTATAGGAATGAAAGTAAAATTTCAGTCTTGTGGATGCAAAATTCTATCTTGTTCAAATTTTGGTTTTCCTCTTTTACATGATGTTATGATTTATCTTTATTTTTATTCTTATTTTCAGATACCAAATACATTTTAAGAAGTAATTAGATTGAAATATATATACTTTGCTAATAGTTTAACATGTACAATCATGAACATACAAATTATACGGAAAAACATATTATTTCAAATCATGGAACATTATTTGTGTAGTTTTTTTCCTCTATTTTTATTATTTTTTGTTTTATAAATTCTCTTTTTAAAAAAATAAATAAATAAGTAGGACAACAATTCTCATTCTCGTGTTACTTGGAACAATTCTTTTCATTCTAATATTTATTAGAAGTCATTTTTCCTCGAATTAGCTTTCATAAATATTCATTTTAATATAATTCCTCCGTAATTTATTTAGGATCTTGATGAGGAATCAAGTTTGAAGGACACAATTTATTGCTTGTGTGCTCCTCCACAGTATTTCAGTAAGGTGAGATAAATTCACTACACACATTACAAAAATGATCTTTTTATTTTTGTTTGTTAAAGCATTTCTTGAACTTTTTTTTTTCTTTTTAATCTTAGATTTTAGATTCAGCAATGAAAGCTAATGCAAACAAGAATGAAAGAGAAGCCCTAACTCGAGTTATTGTAACCCGAGCCAATGTTGATATGAAGGACATTGCTGAGGAATATGATAGGCAATATAAAACTCCTCTAACCAAGAAGATTGAAGATGTAGCTCTTGGAAATTATAAAGATTTCTTGGTCACATTGGTCCAAAGAGCTCTGCCTCAAGGAAGTGATTAAAAATGCCTCTCTTGATGGACTTGTTCTTTTTCTTTGAATCGAACTCTACTAATGCTTTATTTTCCTATGTTTGCAAGAGCAATGTGTAATAATAAAAAGTGTGGTGTTCCTATGAAGTGAAACTTTAATAAATCATTAATTCTAGTATGATTGAGTTCCAAAGCATGCCTTTTAATTGATTGAAGCATGGTTATATAATAATATTCTATTTGGATTAAGGATAGTGTGTGACAATATCATTTAATTTCAAAAAACCTATCTTCATAGCATTTTTTTTTCTTTTTTAAAAAAAATGGCCTTTTGGGCATTAGGTTAATTGGCCAACTTCTTCTCCAAACCAAATCATAAACGCTGAACCCTAATTTAAGTTTGGATTGTACGTTAATCAATCTAATTAAGTGATATTTTAAATCAACTCAAGCTCTAAGGTTGATGTTGATCCAACTAATTCAACCTTAATCATGTCGATCGATGCATTAACAAGCATGCATAAAAAAATTAAAAAGAAAACTTACTTATTCCATCCTTGTAATGCCACTACAACAAATATGAGGTTTTGTCACAAACTAATTTGTGATTAAAAATTAGTATCTTGTGATAGAAGATTTTTTTTCCACAAATTTTTTTTTTTTTTTTTTTTTTGGCGAGTTTGTTGCTCTAAGTCTATGAGCAACTATTTTTAGCCATAAAATTTAATTAATCAGAAAATGGCTTTTTGATCACCTTCAAGTCTCATAACAATTACACAAAGTAAGTATAACTAAATCAAATTTTCTCTTTTGTTATGCAATACTCAAATAACACAATTGGATTGGGTGCTCTTGAAATCATTAGAATTTTACTAGTAATCAAGAAATACAATCTAGTTTCTACAAGTACTGGCTATGGAAATTTCACCTTTGCAAAGTATTTTTTAGTGTTTTTGTTGCACCAAATGGTTGCATGCAATGTAGGTATCAAGTGCCTATAGATTGGAAGTCCCTGATGAAGTTCCTGAAAATAGGCAAAGAGTCATTGATGAATTGCATGCACATTTTACTCATTAACAATGTGTAGAAAGGACTAGTTGGAATGTTGCGCACAAGTACTACTTCCATAAATCTAATTAAAGATCTATTACTTCCTTGAAGTTGCTTCAATTCAAAAACCCTACTAGAAATTCTAACTCAGCTACAAAAAAATAAAATAAAATTGTGGTTCAGTTAAAGAAGATGGAGTAATTTCCATCATCCGCACCTTAGTGATAGAAGCGCTATGTTCATCTTTGTAGAGGTTGGAAGTTGTGATAAGCAATGTGTTGCTTCTTGTACTCATCAATATCCAAATTATTTCTTCATGATAGCATAAACTATCCATGGAAAGCATTGTGAGGAATATAAAGGCTATGTTGGAAAGTATGGTTTCCATTCTTTAGAATAAAAAACACTTAAAAACATGTTTGACAAATGGTGACTTAAAAAACAATGTTGTTTTATGTCTTCTCAAAACTGTGTTTTCAGAGAACATATTTAAAGATAAAAAACACTTAGAAGACATATGGAGAGCACATCATTCTCACTTATTCTTTAGCAATGCTCCTTCTCTACTTAAGACTCATCTCTACAAGCACAACTCCATTGGCATTAGCAACATCTAGTTACACCTTGTCCATAAATTGTTTGATGATTTTTCTAGACCTAAAAACAATAGGGGAAACTTTATGATAAAGTAATACAAGTATTTATGTTTTTGTGAGTGTTTAGTTAGGTTGATAATTTTGGACAAATTTCCTAAGTGTCTTTTAACTCAATCTTTCCAAATCCTTCTTTGGACTACTTGCCTAATGAAGATCAAAATGTTGAATTTGCTAAGGGACCAAAAGATGTAGTTGAGGTTGTAGATGGATGAAATGAATCAACCAAGTTTTTCAAATTAGTTATTCTAGATCTATTTATTTCTTAAAAAAGTTGAGGAGGTCAGGACAACTTTTCTTATCTAAGTGTTTAAACGCCTTGTTTCAATATCGATTTAGATTTTGGTCAGGTCGATTCAGGTTGCTTTTTTCTTTATGTTTTCTTAACCATTGGATCAAGGGTTTCGTTCCATTTAAAACCTAAAATTGATTCCTATTTTGGGAGGAGATACCTACAGCCGTTCTCCTTCCCTCTTGAGCTTCCCTATGCTTATCTAATTAAGCGTGTTTAGTTGTTAAGAAAATTCTCTTTTTGATTTTGATTTCCAAATTGTTTTCCATCATATTTTCTTTAAAAAAGGGTTGATTCTTCTATTCCATTCATCTTTCAATTTCCTATTTATTTAGGTTTTGGCTGAAAACTCATTTTCTTCTTCTATTCTATTCATCTTTCAATTACTATTTATTTAGGTTTTGGATGAAAACTCATTTTCTTCTTGATTGAACTTCAAGAAGAAGTCGAGGTCAAGCTTGGCGAGGAATTCAAGAATGTTCCAAAAGATGAAGGCATGCAGCTGAAGTGAGAAGGTGTTGGTTAAGCAATCCATGAAAGATTAGCAAACTTGAGTTAAGTAAAACCTTCTACGCATTGGTTACTCTTGATAGTGGAATTTTTTTATCATTGGTAGATTCATAGTTTTTTTAATATCTAAGGATATTTTCCACATAAAATCTTGTGTCATTGTCTCTTTTGCTCTCATTCTACTATTTGATTCCTTTCCAATGTTAGATATCATTTGTTACTTAAGCATGTATGTTGAAAGGATGAAATATGAGCTGAAATGGGTGTAATTACCTTTTGGATATTCTTGAATAATTTTTTGTTCATATTGTTAATAATATCAAGAGGTAATTGGAAATGTATTAGGAAGATAATTGTTCTTATGAATTAATGTAATTAAGGAGTGTTAAAGCATTTGCATGTGACTTGTATTTATAAAATGTTTGGAGGGTATTATTGCATTCATTCTTGCTTGTGATATTCTTTATCCTTTGTTGAATAGCTGTTAAAAGAAAGGAATATAAATAAATAGTTGTTAAAAGAAAGGAATATAAATTGTGACGATTCAAAGGGAATGATAATATATGTTAAGGGATCAAGGGACTTGGGAGGGACGAATAAGTGATTTTATACAAATTCAAAAGGTATTTATAAAATCACCTATTCACCCCCACCCCCACCCCTTCTCTCTAGGTGTAGTTCATCATTAAGATTCACCTTCGATTTTTAATTCAGCAAAGAAGTCGTGAAATAGACAAAATGGACTAATGTTGATAAAATAAAATAATATTTTTCTTTGTGCATTCCATGTTCTCCTTCCAACTCCCTTTCTATAAAATATTTTGAGTATTTTTTCCATCCAATAAAAGAAAGTAGAAAATCAAACACATGTTTCATCTTTTTTTTTCTATGATTTATTAATGTCATTAATGACCTTTCTCTTGATAATTCCTCATTAAATAATTGTATGGGGACATAATAATATTTTAAGTTAAATTTTTACAATAATGTGTAGAAGAAAAGGTTTTAGAAAATTGATTATGAGAGGGTGTTTAAGAGTGATTTTGAAAATTTAAAAAAAATTAGATATTTAATAAAATTTTAAAATCACTTTATTTAATGGAAAAAAATGAATGATTTTGGAAATTTTATTAAAATTAGGCATTTGATAAAATTTTAAAAATTACTTTAAAATTTTTTAAGAATCTATTGAAATGATTCTTAAACTAGTCCTATTGGTAAATGCTTCTTCTAAAAAATTGATATTACTAGGGATACTATCAAAATTACTGCATTTTTATTTACATAGACACTAAATAATTCTCTATAAAAATAGTTGTAGTAGCTAAAACCACTCTCAAGTCTGACTCAAAATCAAATTGAAAATATTCAAGTCTTAAAAATGGATAAAATTTCAAAAATAACTTAAGCAAGTACACTATGATGTTGACATGCAATTAAGACATTTCCCCTCTCCCACAAGTCATTCCATTTTTTAGTCTTCTTACTTACCCTAAATACCCCTTAGCTTACTTATAAATTAATGCCATGATGGAGGTAAAGAAGGCCACCATTCTTGTTGCCTCCATCAAAAGAAGGAAAAAGAAAACAAACGAAGAAGGGAGAAAAATTATGTCTTTGCCAAATGAGAGCCGCACTCTCGCAAAGGCTTTCTCTGGTTCTTTCTCCTTCTCCCTTTACTTTATTTTTTCTAAATCACACAAACTGCATTCTTTTACATTCAAATTGTTTACTCTAGTTGTACTTATTGTGGCATGTTATTTTCTTAATAATTCTAGTGAAAATTTGTGACAATATGGATGATTTCATATGATCTCATGTCCCATATGATTTCAAATTGTTTCTTTGTTCTTTCATTATTAATATTGATTAGAAGGTTGAAATAATCTTGATTTACATTTCTAGGAATACTTGGAGTTGATGAGAAATCAATGATGGAGATCTTAGTAAAATGGCATCCAGAAGACTTGACAACTTTTAGGAATGAAAGTTCTTCAATCTTTCTTAAGGATAAATACTTTTTGTTTGAGAGATGGCAAGATTATCATATTGCATTTCTAGTAAAGGAATTTCTGCGTTTTCAGGTATCTATATGTCCAATATAAAATTTGGTATTTATGCAAAACATAGAATTAAAGATATTTATATATTATTTTATCATAAAAAAAATTAAATCTCATGAGAAAACAAAAATTACAAGCGAATTACAAAAGACAGGGAGACAAGTGATGACTTAAATATTGGTTATTGCAATAATATGATTAGTTTTTTAACATTTTTGTGGTCAGGATGTTGTGGTGCAATGGACCATGCATCCTTGGGAAAGAGATGCTCGCATGGCAAGGAAGGCTTTGGACGGACGCCCTCAAGCATATGGCTTACTCATTGAACTTGCATGCACCAGATCATCAGACGAGCTCTTGGGAGCTAGGAAAGCATACCAGTCCCTCTACGGTGAATCCATCGAGGAAGACATTGCTTCCCGAGTTGAAGGCATCGAACGCCAGGTTAGTACTACTTTTAGTAACGTTTTTTTTCTTTTTTTTTCTTTTTTGCATCAAACTATATTTGAAGTGTATCAGCATTTTTTTTAGTTGTTTTATTTGAAAATAAAAATTGACTTAGATTAGTGAGATATTATGCAATTTTTAATCAAGTAAAGAGCATTTCTATCTTATTAATTTATTGAAGCATTTTGACTAATTATTTCTTAAAAAGATGGCATTCGTCTTTCTTTCTAACGTATATTTTCTCCATAAATGATGGTTGGGCTTAAGGACATGCAATTGCAAATGATCTTTTGAGCCTACTCTTCTACAATTGGAGTTTCAAACTTTTTTTTTTGTCCCCATTAGTTGGACTCCTAGAAAGTCCTATAATTGTGTCTTTTCTCAATAATGGAGTTTTATATGGTGCAATGTTCATTAGGATACTATGAGAGGTAATATATATAGTAATGTTAATGAACCAATCAAGAATTACTACGGTCATAATTATGTAAGATGATCATATTTAGAAAGCAATTTGGTCATATTTGAAAGGTAATTTATGAGTCCCATTGATAGTATTTCTAGAAAGCACTTTTAGTATAAAAAAGAAAAAAGAAATCTGTTTTTGAAGAAAAATCAACTGTTTGGAAAAATGTAGAAAACACTTTAAAAAAAAAATTTAAATCATTTATCAAGTGTTTCTCCAAAAAATACTATAAGTGACTTTTCAATACAACAAGTGAGTTTTCATATTTTTAGAAGTGTTTCATAAATTTTACCAAACATCTAATTTTTTTCAAAAACACTTTTTAGGCTAAAAACACTTCAAGAAGAAACACTATCAAATACACTCTTAAAGTGCGTTTGGCAACTTAAAGTATTTTTAATGGAAGTGTTTTCTTTAGAAATATTTTTAAAAAAAAAAAATCATCTATCAAGTGTTTCTCCAAAAAATACTATAAGTGACTTTTCAATACTACAAGTGATTTTTCATATTTTTAGAAGCGGTTCCTAAATTTTACTAAACATCTAATTTTTTTCAAAAACACTTTTTAAGTTAAAAGCACTTTCTAGAACTATTGTCAAACATACTTTTAGAGTGCGTTTGATAGTAATTTTAGAAAATGTTTCTAGCCTTTCTAACACTTGAATGATATAAATTTTTAAGCGTTAAAAATATTATAAACACTTCTTAAAATCATTGTCAAACGGGCTCTTAGTTTAATTATCTATCAATATCATCAAATATCAACTCAATAGTTGAGATTTCATTTTAGTTTGGTCCAACACTTCAAAAACTCCATCCAATAATCTGTACAACCCCTAAGCCCAATCATAATAAATTGGACTTCAAGCTTTATCATATTTTGGATCCAATTTGAAGTTCATTTATGGGCCAAAAAGCATAAGGTGGTGTTTGTTTTTTTACTTAATTTTAAATAGAAATTAAAACTAAATGGTGCTTAATATTATTAAGTATTAGGTATTTTGTTTTTTTAATATTTTATTTCTATTAAGCATTAAAAAGTAAAGAAAAACAACATGGTACTTTATCCATTTAGAAAAAGCCAAATATTTTGATTTTTTCTACTCAACCAAATATTTTAGTTTTTTCTATTCAACCAAAATTTTATAATAAGTCATGAAAAGTAGAAAAACAAACAACTTAAAGTCCAAAAGCAAATTGCTTTCATTAAAAAGCTAAAAAGACAAACACCTTGAAAGTCTTGTTCTTAACTGAACCTAGCCCATTGTATGTCGCAATTTGAAACTTGAAAGCCCATTTTGCCCACCAACCAAACATAGTTCTTTTCCTCCCACATCTTTGATTTTGGAGAGCTTTAATCAAACACATTCTATCTAATGATAACTAAAAACTCATAACCACATAAAGAAACCATGCAACAAATATTATTATCAACATAAAATAATGTAATGAAAAATTGCTTCTTGTATCAACAGCTTTTGGTAGCACTTGTAAGTACGTACAGATATGAAGGATCAAGAATTAATGATGTTGCAGTTAGATCAGAGGCTATAAAACTTGGTATAACCATTAATAGACATGCTGATAAGAAGAAGCTATTCAAAGATGAAGAGATTGTAAGGATTCTAGCAACAAGAAGCAAGCCTCATCTCAAGGCCGTCTTCAAATGTTACAAGGAGACTTTTAACAAGAACATTGAAGAGGTATAACATAATCATGATATTATATTTGTTAATTCTTAGGGCCTGATTGAAACATTAGAATATGAAATAGGAATAGGAAATCTATTCTATTTTCCAATCATTATTATATTTGAATTATTTCAAAAATGGAAATGAGAAGTAAAAAAAAATGTGTTTCCATACATTTATATGAAAAAACCACCGGATGGGAACTCAAGTTTATAAAATACAAATTTCAAGTAGTTATCTAAAAATAATTAGCATTCCATGCACTTTTTGCTCAAATTACAATTTTGATCATTCAAATACTATATTTTAATGATGTAGATACTACCTTTGACTGGATGAGTGCATAAAACTTGAATTATTTTTACAAAGTTCCTATTTTGTAATTATTTTTACGCAAGTATATGAAAATACACTTTTTCCTTATTTTTACATGAGTGAATGTGTGAAAACACAATTTTTCTTAAATATATATATTATTATAAAAAAAATGATTTTTTTTTTTACATAATACATGTCATCCAACATTCCTATCATATTTTAATTCCTGCATATCAAAGGCACTTTTTATTATTTACTTAAACATTAATAAATGAATAAAGTTAAAAGAAAAAAAAAATGAAGGTTAATTAGTATTTAACTTAAAAGTTACTATTTGTTATCCTTCTTTGTTATTTTATGTTCTTTTTTTCTCTTTCTTTGTTCCTTTTTCCTCTTTCTTTGTTCCTTTTTCCTCTTTCTTGTATTTCCTTCTCTTCCCTTTTCCTCTACTATTATCACTTTTTCACTTCAAAACAGTTAAAAAAGAATTATGTAATATTTGAAACACTAGAATAGAAAATGGGTATAGGAATAAAAAGAACCTATTCCATTTCCTATTTATTTCTAAGTCCAAATTACTTATTAAATATAAGAATGAAATTAAAATTTCAATCTTGTGGATAAAAATTCTTTTTTTTGTTTTTTGGATTTTAATTTTTCTCTTTTACGTGATGTTATGATTTATCTTTATTTTTATTTTATTTTCACATACCAAATACATTCTAAGAAGTAATTAAATTGAAATATATACCTTGCTAAGAGTTAAACATGTAAAATTATGAACATACAAATTATAAGGAAAAACATATTGTTTTGAATCATGGAACATTATTTGTGTGGTCCACTCATATGCCTTTTTTTTACTCTATTTTTATTCTTATTCATTATATTGTTTTTAAACTCTAGTCTTTTTTATAAATTCTTTAAAAAAAAAAAAAAACAATTTTCATTCCTGTGTTACTTTGAACAATTCTTTTCATTTTAATATTTATTAGAACTCATTTTTCCTTGAATTAGCTTTCAAAAATATTCATTTTAATATAATTCCTCATTGTTTAGGATCTTGATGAGACAAGTTTGAAGGACACAATTTATTGTTTGTATGCTCCTCCGATGTATTTCAGTAAGGTGAGATAAATTCACTATAACACATTAAAAAATGATTTTTTTTTTTTTGTTGAAGTATTTCTTGGACTTTTTTTTTTTTTTTAATCTTAGATTTTAGATTCGGCAATGAAAGCTAATGCAAACGATGATGAAAAAGAAGCCCTAACTCGAGTTATTGTAACCCGAGCCAATGTTGATATAAAGGAAATTGCTGAGGAATATAATAAGCAATATGGAACTCCTCTAACCAAGAAGATTGAAGATGTAGCTCTTGGAAATTATAAAGATTTCTTGGTCACATTGGTCCAAAGAGCTAGTTAATGGAAGCGATTAAAAATGCCTCTCTTGATGAACTTGTTCTTTTTCTTTGAATCAAACTCTACTTATGCTTTATTTTCCTATGTTTGTAAGAGAAATGTGTAATAATAAGTGTGGTGTTACTATGAAGTAAAACTTTAATAAATCATTAATTCTAGTATGATTGAGTTCCAAAGCATGTCTTTTAATTGATTAAGGATAGTATGTGACAATATCATTATATTATAAAGCATGGTTATATATTAATATTCTATTTGGATTAAGGATAGTGTGTGACAGTATCATTTAATTTCAAAAAAAACTATCTTCATAGCATAATGGCCTTTAAGGCATTAGGTTAATTGGTCGACTTTTTCTGGGAACCAAATCATAAACTTTTAACCCTACTTTAAGTTTAGGTTGTACATTAATCAATCTAATTGAGTGATATCTCAAATCAACTCAACCTCTAAAGTTGATGTCAATCCAACTAATCTAGCCTTAATTGCTTCAATTCATACATTAAAAAGCATGCAAAAAAAAATAAAAAGAAAACCTATTTATACCATCCTTGTAATGTTTGAAGTGTCTTGACTACCACATCATCAAGAGAGACATTGTTCCTCTTGTAGAATATCTCTTTGATCACCTTCTAGTCCTTCTCAAGTCTCATAGCAATCACACAAAGTATATCTTGATCAAATTTGCTCTTTTTGTTGTGAAATATGTAAATAACATAATTCGATTGGGTTCTTGAAATCATTAGTTTCTACTAGTACTAGCTATCGAAATTTCACATTTGCAAAGTATTTTTTAGGGTTTTTGATGCAACAAAAGGTTTCATGCAATGCAGGCATCAAGTGCCTATGGATTGGAACTACCTCAAGTTTCCATGAAAATAGATAGACTCAAATATGAATTGCATGCATTTTTTTACTCATTAACAATATGTAGAAAGGACTAGTTGGAATGTTGCACACAAGTACTACTTTTGTAAATCTAATTAAAGATCTACTAATGCTTCCTTGAAGTTGATTCAATGCAAAAACCCTACTAGAAATTCAAACTCAACTACCAAAAAAATTGTGCTTCAGTTAAAGAAGATGAAGTGATTGCTATCATTTGTACCTTAGTGATGGAAATGTCATGTTCATCTTTGTAGAGGTTAAAAGTTGTAATAAGCGATGTGCTGCTTCTTGTACTCATCAATATACAAATTATTTCTTCATGATAGCATAAACTATCCATGGAGAGCATTGTGAGGAATATAAAGCCTTTGTTGGGAATTGTGGTTTCCGTTCGTTAGAATAAAAAAAAAACACTTAAAAGACATATGGAGAGTACATTGTTCTCACTTGTTCTTATTTGACGATTTTGCAAAGACCCAAAAACAATAAGGGAAACTTTATGATAAAGTAATACAAGTATTTATGTTTTTATGAGTGTTTAGCTAGATTAGTAATTCCAGACAAATTTCCTAAGTATTTAACTCAGTTTTTTCAAATCCTTCCTCAGACTACTAGCCTAATGAAGATCAAGATATTGAATTTACTAAGGGACCAAGGTATATAGTTGAGGTTGTAGATGGATGAGATGGAATCAACCAAAGTTTTTCAAAGTGTTTCTTCTAGAACTATTTGTTTCTAAAAAGAGTTGAGGAAGCCAAGACAACTATTTTTGTCTAGGTGTTTAAATGTCATGTTCCAAGATTGATCCAGGTTTTGGTCAAATCAATTCAGGTTTTTTTTTTTTCTTAACCATTGGATCAAGGGCTTCATTCCATTTAAAACCTAAAATTGCTTCCTATTTTGGGGAATAGATACCTGCAACCATTCTCCTTCTCTCTTGACCTCTCTCTATCCTTATCTAGTTAAGGGTGTTTGGTTGTCAAGAAATTTTCCTTTTTCATCTTGATTTCCAAACTATATTCCAATATATTTCCTTAAAAAAATGGGTTGATTCTTCTATTCCATTCATCTTTCAATTTCCTATCTATTTAGGTTTTGGGTGAAAACTCATTTTCTTCTTGATTGAACTTCAAGAAGAGATCAAGATCAAACTTGGTGAGGACTCCAAGTATATTATGGAAGATGAAGGCATGCAGCTAAAGTGAGAAGGTGTTGGTTATGTAGTCGGTGAAGGATTAGCAAGCTTAAGTTAAGTAAATCCTTGTACAAATTGGTTGTTCATCATAGAGGAATTCTTTATCGTTGGTAGGTTCATAGTTTTGATCTCTAAGGAGATTTTTCATGTAAAATTTGGTGTTATTATCTCTCCTACTTTCATTCTACTCTTTGATTTATTTCTAGTGTTAGATATTATTTGTTACTTGAGCATGTGTGTTGAAATGATAAAATATGAGCTAAAATTGGTGTATTACCTTTTGGATATTCTTCAATAAAATTTGTGTTCATATTGTTAATGATATCAAAGGGTAATTCAAAATGTATTAAGTAAATAATTATTCTTATGAATTAATGTAATTGGGGAGTGTTGAAGCATTTGCACGTGACTTGCATCTATAAATTATTAGGAGAGTATTGTTGCATTCATGCTTGCTTGTGATTTTTATCCTTTGTTGAATGGTTGTGGGAAGAAAGGAAGGACCTTTTGAATTTGTATAAAATCACCTATTCACCTAACCCACCCACTCCCCACATCCCACCTCTCAGCCCCTAAGTGTAGTTCTTCATTGGGATAGTTTTTAGTTTAGCAAAGAAGTTGTGGAATAGGAGAAATGGGCAAATAGATATTGAAAAATTTTAACTAGCGCTAATGAAATAAGACAATAATTTTCTTTGAGCATTCTATGTTCTCCTTCTTCTAACTCATTTTCTATAAAATATTTTAAGTATTTCTTCCATCCAATAAAAGAAAGGAGAAAAGTAAACACATTTTTCATTTTTTATTTTGATTTATTAGTATCACTAATGACCTTTCTTTTGATAATTCATCATTAAATAATTGTATGTGGACATAATAATATTTTAAGTTAAATTTTTACAATATTGTATAGAAGAAAAGGTTTTAGAAAAATAAATATGAAAGGGTGTTACCCTGTTTTAAAATATCATAAGTGATTTGTATGATTATTTGAAGATTTAAGAGTAATATAAGTAGACTTTTGTTAAAATAAATAAATTTTATCCCCACTCTTTACCATGTTGATAAAAAAGTTTGCAACCAAGGATGACAATAAAATGAGTTTGGGATAGGTCACTTTTGTCTTGACTGTAGGTCAATTATTTACACTTATTCTTATAACCATCCAAAAAAAAAACACTTTAAGTGGGTATGGGAATTTCTCATACCCTCCCTTCCCTATTTGATATTTTTTTATTTTTCAATGGCTTATTTTCTAAAAAAAATAAATATATTAATGATAAATATAATTTACAAATAAATAAATATTATAAAATTTTATTTTTTGAAAATTAATTTTTTATTTTATATGTATAAAAAAGAAAAATAAAAATAAATTAAATTACATAACTCTTATTCAATTATATTCATAATCAGGGTGGGATGGGCTAAGACAATAGTTGAACTTGCCCTAAACCTTACCTAAGTGCTCGCATTTCGGCTCATGCACTTCCACTCGATGGCGAACTCGATTTTTATTTTGAAAATGATTTTTATTTTTTTAGAAAATGACTTGGAATTGCCACTTATTTTTGTTTTATTTTTAAAGGGTAAACAAAATAAGAAAGAAAACCCTAAGTGTGACTCCTTATTTTTGGAAAAGGTGGTCTACGAAAAACCGAATCAGGTTCGAGGGTCAGATTACTTATCGGGAAGGTATAGTAAAAACCAAAGCACCTCTCTAAGTCCCTAAAGTTAGGTTTCTACTAATAAAATGAAGCAATCATGGCAATTGATGAGTAAATCAATAAATACCCAGAATGATCGTGCACATATGGGAACTAGAATATGCATAGAGAATGACCAGAGTGAAAGTGGGTACATACCTAGGCAATGAGCCACCACGCACTATCAAGAGAGGAGGTTAGTGCACAATTAAGAAATAATCTCATGCATATCATAGAGTAAAATAAATCAATCATGTATGATAATCGAATCAATCAATCATAAAATCCCATATGTTGGGCCCCATTGTGGACCCGCATTTTTCACGTGCGTCCCCACTGGATAGGCGAGACTCGCTTTTTATTTGTGAAAAATTAATTTTAGAAAAGTTGGAGTCGCCACCTATTTTATTTTTATTTTAAAGGGAAAATAAAACAAGAAAGAAAAACCCTAAAATGTGACTCCATAATTTTTGGAAAAGGCATATCTTTGAAAAACCCGAGTCTAGGTCCGGGGATCAAGTTACTTATTGGGAAGGTACCTCTAGGAAGTAGCACCCCTCTAAGCCCTTTTAAGGTCTCTACTGACTAAGTTGAGGGAAACGTGGCAATTAAATGGTTGATCATGGATACCTAAGTAAGCAAGGTGATTTCAAAAATAGCATGCCAAACAAGATCAAATCACGATAAAGGAGAGTTAGGATGCGTACCTGAACCACTTCTTAAGCACTATCAAAAGGACATCAAAGATTACTTTGAAAATGTGATATAACATTTGTTTTATCTAAGCAAATCAAGCATGTATCTGAACACCTAAGAATCACATCATGTATGGATCTAATCACCAATAGCATACGTGCCCACATAATTCTCGAAAATAAGTGAGGAAGAGCATACCTGGGTAGCAAGCTAGTACTCCTTTATGGGAAACAAAATTAGTCAAATAACATATCCAAAATAATCTCATATATACCACAAAATGAAGCACAATCAATCAAATATCAAACAAAAAATATTTGAGGAAATATCATGAATGTTGGGCCCCCCTCCAAAGCCTTAATTAATTTTGCATGAGTTGATTCTATAAATTCCATTATTTGGAATCATGAATTTTGTTCATGCTTGTTGAAAAATCGAGAAAAACCATGAAAATTAGTTGAAAATGATGAAAACACATGCCGGAAGGGAAAATGGCAGCAAATAGTATGTTAAAAATGGATTTTAGTGACTAGAAGGGCTCTAAAGATGGATTTTTCAAAGCTGGAAATGCTTGGTCGTAAAAGAATTCAAAGATTCAATTTAAAACATTAAATTTCCAATCAAAGAAGCAAAGAGAGGATGAGGTGTGTGTAGCAAGATAGCCATGCTGGAAGTAGAGTCCGGGAGTATGAAGGTGCTAGTGATTGAGTTGTTGATACTTGAATGAAAAGACCTCTATAGATTGCTGATATGACTGGAGGAGAACTAACAGTATTCATTTTAGTGTCCATGCTCACTGGGTTTGGGGTGTATAATTTCATCAGCAAAGACATTCCAACCCGACTCTGGCTTTTCAAGATCACAATTTGCATTGCTAGCAGGAAATTGTAGTGAAGCAATTAAGGCTTGATTCTAGATCTGATTCCCTTACTGCCACTCATTCTGGAATTTCAAGTATTTGCTCAGAAATTCATCTGATTAGTCTATTTTCTCACAGTTCACTTCTAGATTCTTCTATAGTTTGGTTCCTGTGTTTTCCCGCTCATCATGAGCTCTATATTTTACCCCTTCAACAGTCTTAACCAGTTATCTGCAGCCTGCATGAGGGAGCTCACTGGTTGATGCTCACTTCCGGGAACTTGATAAGAGAAGCTGAGAAGCAGAAAACTTCAATTACGCCAGAGAAGAATATGAAGCCAATTATAGAGAAGATATTCTGGTGCCAGTATAGTACAGTAACCGGGGATCTTAGGCAGGTGGTGATTGACATTGCAATTATGACTGCCAAGTCGGATGCATTATCTAAGTAGTTCATATCTCTGAAACCAAAAACAATAGTCTAACATGATGGTATTACAATCCAGCCCCAAATATTGATCCAAAAGTAGTGACTTAGAAGACATTGGTGCCGTTTCGAGTATATGGAACGTTCCCAAAAGCGAACTATATCCACAGGTTAGGGTACCGAAACCTGAGCTAGATGGTGCTATCAGCTTAGAAGAAGCCTTCTGTGGCTATTTGAATTCAAATTCCGGTGTCTCGCAGTATCATGACACGACTACGGCTGGAATTGATTCTGCAACTCAAAAAAAAGAGTTGAAACCGATCAAAACTTGTGAATTCAGAATCTCGTTATGGCATTCCCTTCCAACCTCAACCCTTACTTGACTGCTTAGATCAGATGTCAGCTAAAGTTGACCGAAGGCATCACTCTTTATCAAGATTTGGTGCTGCTGACTTCATGGCTTCTGTTGACGACGATGTGGAACGAGCTGTTGTTGAAACTGATGAGGTTGCTGCTGAAATTGTTGTTGTTATCTCTTTGAAAAGGTCCCTTTTCGGAATAACATGTATTTTGAGTCCACTTGCAAACTGACCTCTACGAGCCTGTGACTTTGGCAGCTTAAATCTCAAGTGGTTCATACAATTTCTCACTCCCACTATTGATTTTTTTCTATTTTCCGTACTCCTTGCATAGAGCTTCTTAATGTTCCGGAGCCTATTCAGGACTTATTTCAAACACAAACAGAAACAGAGAATCAGGTCCTTCAATTGATACCTATGTTTAGAAGCTGCAACTGGGCATCTCAAAATCATCTAGATATAGATCACAACCCTCACTAGACACCTTAGCAATTTATTGGGTTGTCTTGGAGCTCCTTATTGATACTTAAAACATGGCTAGAAATAGTCTTTCCTGCTCCACAGCACTTCGGGAATCCTTGAAGTTCATTAGGTTCACATGAAGTGTCAAGTAGAAATAGCTGAGCCTTAATATGGCGCAATATAGTTAACCAGGTCCATTCATTTTCTACTCTATACACATAAACAGTTACCCATTGTCCAGTTGAAATCTTGAATTCTGCATCTAGAAGCTTGTTCTTAACTTTAATGGAACCTGTAACCACCTCTGGTTTGATTGGACAGTTCTCATTGGTGATTTTTTACCATTATTTGCTGATTTATTGGCTTTTGCAACAATTCTTGCAGACACTGTTTGCCCAATCCTGAAGTTACTAAAGGGATTCTCAATAACATTTTCATCACATACCTCTATTATATGAATCTTCCCATGGAAGCCGATTCCAAATTTCAACCTTAACTCAAGAGGCTTTATTTCAGTGATCTCTACTTGAACCAGAGATCCCTCATTATATCTAGAATTCTCTTTGGCTCTTTTCGAACTGGAAATCTCTGTAGCCTCACTAACAGATTTAAGAACCAAAAGCAAACTTTCAACTATTGAAGGGCTTGGAAGTGTCATAACTGTAGCAATGACACTTTACCTATGAGGAAATTGTTTCGGAGCAAACTTTTGTGTGTTGTGGTCAGATACAGAGGCATATCCTTAGAAACTAGGCCTCATTGAAGTGCGAGCATAACATCTGCTAGTGGAGTATGCAGGCCTATGTCAACTACACAACCCTCCTGTACCATGCTGCTGATTTATGAGAAATTCAATAATTAAACTGCAATCTCTTCAAACATAGGAGCTGAATAGACACCAGGCTCAATGAAGGGAAACTTGATTTGAATCAAAATGAATGGGATTGAAACCCAAATCAAATGGAACTTGAATGAATTTGATGCAAATGTAAACATGCAAGTAGGAAGGACAAGCTGCTGGCACAATTTATAGTTTTCAAGACGACCTGAGGAAATCTTAAACATCCCATTTTATACTTCTGTCTGCAGTTCCCTGCTGTTCGCTTTGAGAAAAAAATATGTCCTGCAACATCCGAACTGCTTCAAGGTCCTTAACTTTATTATCGTCCTTCTCCCAAATTCCATCATCAATTCGATCAGAAGATGATGTATGACTTCTGCCATAGCCAATCGCCTTGGTGTGAGAAGATTTGAAACCTCTGGATCCAGTTGATCCTGCAGATTCAGCAGGCTCCGTTTGAGCTAGATTAACAAGAACATCAAGCCGCCTGGACAACGTTGGCGAAAGATTTTGAAGCGAGTTGTCTCCTCTTTTCTCAGTGAGGTATTGTGTTCTAGTATCATTAAATGTATGAGAACCAGCTGAAACAAGACTTTGCTCAGAAGAGGAAATGGAATGGGTAGACTGAATACCCTGATAGTTTGGCATGGTAGAAAGTAGTGTAAATTCAACAAGGAACTGATAACCATGGGCATTATGTATACCCCTCTTTAGCTTGATACCACCAGCCTCAGGTCTATATGACAATCGGTCCAGTACCATCAATCTCTCCGTCTTTTCCAAGGTTAGAAGCTGACTATCAAGATAATTATATGATGAATTCAGGTATTCCAAACCCAACAGTCCAGAAAATCCTGTAGGTATCTCTTGATGTAGCAAATTTCTGGATAAATCAATTCCTATTGTTGAAGATAGATCAAAATTGAAGCTTAGTTCATTACTAACAGTAATAGTCACGAAGCTTTGATCTATAAATATAGACTTCAAGGTTCTCATTGGATTAATAGATTTCTCTGTTGAAAATGCTGAACTTTCATGGTAATTTCAAGTACCAGGTCATATGCCACTGTTTCGGCTACAGAGCTGCATTTAAGGTTACTTTCATCCAAACTTGTTGAATGATTTACGTAGAGTTGTATTTCTCCCAACAAGTTCGTGCTCTGACTCATGATAAATAGACCACCAAGTCATTTGTCACCTGATTCTTCAATAATAATAGCCACCTGGGCAAGGGCAAGACCGAAATGATTCCCCTTGGAGTTTGTCATATCTCCAATTCCATAGCGGTTTGAAGTGTCTGCAGATCTTCAAGAAGATGCTGAATGATAGCAGATGTTATCGTGTCATATCTAAGAAAGAAGCAGCTTCTTGGAATACGGAAAAGAGCAGCCATACCTCCATTTTCAGGGAACTCCAAGGCTAGAGGATGTGCTTTTATTAGGCAAGCACACAGTTGTAGACCAGCCTGCATGACCACTACAGTAACTTGCTGTTCCAACAATTCACAAGCAACTAATAATACCCCACAACTCTCTTCGATTGTCGAATAACCAATAGATTTGCCTAATATTTCCTCAAGAGTGGAATCAGGTTCTTCCTCATGGGCATCAGAAGCTAACTCGTTTTCTGCATCTGGTGGAATGGACAAAGAAACATGCTCTCTAGTCGAGTCAGGTACGGATCCTACTGCATTTCCCTCCATAGTTTCAGAAGAAAATCTTAGAACGGGACTGCAACAAGTTATTCGAGGTAAGCAGTAGGGCACATGCATTTTGGGACTAGAACCTCATTCCCTAATTTATTTCTAGCCTTGAAGCTCATCAAAAATATCAATTGCAGCAGAAACAATACCATTTAGACTTTTCTCAACTGGTCCATTTTGAATGGTTCCTATCAAACCTTGCTCTCTTTGTTCTGCCTCCTTCTCTGTTCCGCCTCAAAGATTTCAACTGTACGATGGTGTGATACATTTGATTCTCAGCTGAAGAAAAAGAACAAAATATGCTTATGATGACATTTATTTATCATGAACCAGCTGATGATCTCTTTAATGTCAAAGGACGACTTAATAAATTTCGGTCGTTGTAGGTAAGAAGTCTTCTTTGCCATCTTCCTCTGTCTTAGGGCATTGTTTAAGGATTTCCAGCATAAGCTTACTGGATTCTTTAGCATAAGGTTGCACAGCAGAACTTCTATCACCATCAGGCCCCTTCTCATAGTGTTGGTTTACAGTAGCAAAGGCTGTATCTTCTATTTCCTTAGCATACTCCTCAACTGCTTCTCTCAACAGAAGACCATACTTTCTGGAGAGAATGGATAGAGTAATAAGATTCTTGGTCATTCATTGCACAAGCATCAGCCAGGTATTCTGGCTAGGGGGCCATAGTTTGATTGACGTCTTGTGTTATTGAAAATTTTGGGCAATGGAGTCCATGTCAAAGGAACCTATGTTTTTGGGAAAACCTCTTTCTGGGAGATTTTGGGTAATTTTGAGAAGGTTATGGAAAATTAAGGGGGAAAATTAAAGGGAAATTTCTGAAACCAAGGAGCATGGAAACTGATCCTTTTGGGACAGCATGTCAAATGCCCTCCTTGCTAAGACTAGAGCATCATATTTTGAGTGCATATTTACAAATGCACCACTCACAAGTACCTTTTTTCTAAATCATGCTCAAAGAGCATACCCATGAACTTCTTTCCCTTTTTCTAAGAAATGAAGAGTAGAACATGCACTTGGAGCTGCAGTTAAAGTCATTTGGTCTGGTCTGATTTCTTCTAATAGTATCTCTCTGAATAGCTGAACAGCTTGTTCTGCATAGTCATGCTCTGAAAACCCAGAGATCAGGGAGGCCCATAAAACGTTGCCTTTGTCAGGCATTTGCTCATAAACTGTGCAAGATTCCTTTAAATTACAGCACTTTGAGTACACTGTGGAAAGAAAACTGCCCACAGAAATATCAGTAAACAAGCCAAATTTTAAGAATGCAGCAATGGATCCGTGTCCCCAAACTTAGACTGTCTATTATGCTCAAGACACTAGAACTACAAAACTTATCAGGTCTCAGACCCTCCTGAAGCATCCTCTGAAATAATTCAACTGCCTCCTCAATTCTCCCACTTTGAGCAAAGGCGGATATCATAACAGCCCAAGTGGCATAGATTCTTTGTATTTTCCATCTCTCCA
Organism: Vitis riparia; assembly: GCF_004353265.1. Lineage (NCBI taxonomy): Eukaryota > Viridiplantae > Streptophyta > Magnoliopsida > Vitales > Vitaceae > Vitis > Vitis riparia. The sequence continues at coordinate 4,462,658 of NC_048443.1, forward strand.
AACACCCTTTCAGATAAGTTAACCACTCCTATTTTCGAATACATGTTGATCAATCCTTCTGAACAAAACCAGAAATGGTGGTAGTCTAAGAAATTATATTACATATTGGCATTCACAAAAGTTCCTCCACAGCTTGATCCATATCCCTGAATTTGGCATACAAATCAATGATGGCAGTCCCCACAAAAACATCTTCTCCTGCACCACATTTAATTACTCGTCCTTGAATCCCTCTTCCAAACTTAAGTTCCTCAAGTGCAGCACAAGTTGTTAAAATTCTTGAAGACGTAAAACAATTTGGCATAAAAAAAATATGCAACACATTCGGCAGAAAAGATCCAAAGCAACCCAATTTTCCTTATTTTTTAACAGCCCCAGAAATGATAGCATTCCGGCAAACCACGTTCTCACATAAAACGTCTTGAAACACCTTCAAAGCTACAAAGCTTCGTAAACAAGTTAATCATTCCAGCCTTAACATACCCATTTGAGAAGAACCCATTTTTCAATGCGAGTGAATATACCAATTCACCATACAAAGGAGACCTTAAGGCAGTACAAGCCGAAAGAACACTCTCATAGGTGAACTGGTTGGGATCAAATCCTGAAATCGCAATATCCCGAGAAATAACATTTGGGTGAGGAGTTTTATCAGACAACCTGGGTACATGAACCAAGGAATTGAATACCAATCTATTAAAGAATTGACTATACAAAGTCGGTGATCCCTCTCCATATAATGGTAAGATCAGTAGAGAATGGCAACAAGGTTTCTTCCATGAGGATCGTCAGTTGCAGTGTGAACTTCCCATTTTCTAACAGAAACAAAAAAAATCAAACTTCCAGAATTTCTCCCATTTTTCCAAGGTCGGCGGTGCGTGATGGGTCCAAATTCCAATGATGCGTGTTCCAGATTTCTGCAGTTCACTGGAAGAACCTTGGCTGCAATCACTCCTTTCCCACTTCTCTCTTTTGTTAATACTTCCGTCATTCCTCAACATACCCCAAACGCAATGATAAAGATTCGGAAAACATGTAGGAAAAGGGATAGAGAAGAAATAAAATGAAATAAAAAAAACCAAGTAATCCGTAGAAGGAAAGAGCAGAATATGTTGATAAGTAAGCATAAATAACCCCCACTTCAAGTATTAATCCATGGGTTAAGAGCGGAGGGAACTATGCAGAATAGGATTTAAACGAAAACCGAGCGTGATAACATTCAAGCATGGAGTTCTATATTGCCAAAGACATCAATGACATATAAAATAATCAAAATCGAAACAGGGTGAAGTAGTAAACGACCAATCCCAGCAGAACAACTTGTGGCCCTTTCCGTCCACACCAAACAACAAGACATTGAATATTTCTAAATGACCAAAATGGAGAAATCAAATATGGGTCAGAACACCCAGAGTAACCAGAAGCATACCTGGACAAAGTCGGCTGCAATTGCTCCTTTCCTACCCTTGTGCGCTTTTCTGCCCTTGATAATCAAAGAATCCTCTCCTTCTCTCTTTCTTCTCTCACATATATATACCAGCCTTCCAAAAGAACCCCCCAAATTTGTTGGAGGAAAATCCCCTCATTCCTTCTTTTTTGTCTCTCTTTCTTATTTTCTTCCCTTTTATGACCGATTCCCCATGGAAATAATATATGTGCTATCCTTTTAAAAAACAAATCTCCTCTTTTTCAAAATTTTGTTGGTTCTCCTTCCAAATAGGTGGCGGCCAGTTTCCTCATGCCCAAAAGACCAAGAAATATGATTTAAAAAACTTGTAATAAGATAAAATAAAATAAAATAAAATAAATAAAGAAATTCAAATAAGCCACACAAGTCATGTAGGCCATGCAATCATGCAAGTCATATAAAAAGTGGGTTTAAAAAGTGCTAAAGTGGACCTAAGTGAACTAAGCCCAATGAAGTGTCTAAGTGGGTCTAAGGCATTTAGGCAAGTGTCTAAGTCTAAATTAGAGCTGCCGAGGTCATAATAAGGGGTTAGGCAATCCCTCAATCAGAGTCTCCGAGGTGGTTCAAGAAAGGTAAGTAATGTGAGTAGATATGGGCCACCAAGAAGCTACTGTAAAGTATTGAATAACTATCTAATAAGACATGTGCTAGGAGGACAAAATTGAGGGTCTACACCCACCAAAGCCCATTTTATTTGGCATGAATCAATTTCAATAACTCCATTATTCGGAATTACGAAATTTGATTCTTGCTTATTTTAAAACATTTTAAAAATCAAAGAAGTTATGAAAATTGGATGCCAAAAAGAAAAATGGCAACAAAATTTATTGGAAAATGGATTTTTGAGGCCTACTAAAAAAAACTAAGGATGAAGATTTGAAAAGTTAAAATTATTTGGAAATCGAGAAATCGAAAAACTATTTGAAAACTGGCAATTTGGAAATTATTTTAAAATGGAAGATGATGAAATAAAAAGAGAGGAAATGTGGCCAAAAAAACGGCCATGCATTTTATCAGAGGCATGAACAACCTTGACTCTTGGGAAACATCCAAACGACTGACACTAGTTGATTACAGAGAACGTTCTGCTGATGATTGCTTAACTTCCCACAACTGAGGCAAAAATCGTTATTATATGCACAAGCCACCTCATAATTTCTGGAACTGAAACATAAAAAAAATGATCGGGTAACTAGTGTCACAATGTATCAATAAGTAAGCAGCTTGACCCATATATGCCAATATCAGAGCAGGATAAACCAATAAAGCGAAGGTAATCTAAATTGCAGTGTATGACAAGTGTACAAGATCATAAAACATTGCCTCTGAGCCTGTTACGCACAATAAAATTCCACCCAATTCCATCGCATTACTTGCTTCTTCAACACTTCTCATCTCCATGAGTGCAAACTTCTTTTCATGATCAATGTACACATTGACAACTGCATCACCTGGACTAGATGAATTTCCTCCAATTGCTGTCATAACTTGGCTAAAAAATGTCACAATAGTCTGCTCATTAGCTATGGGAGGAAGGCCACCAACGTATACTCGACATGCATGTCTTGTAGCCTTCTGCGTCATAGCTTGGACAAGATGAGTGGAAGAGCACCCAATTGTGTTGCCCCAAAAGGAAACATGTTTTAAATCATTTCCAGCGCCGTCTGAGGAACACTTGGCAGTTCTCTTACGATAGCGGCACTGGCAGCAATGCAGCGATAGGTGGTGCTATGTCAAAACCATTGGTTCTGCATGTAGACATTCCACATAATATGGAGAAGGAGCTTTCGGTAGTGCTTTTTAATGAGAGCATCATCAGCCTCTTGTTGTGTTCCATTCTCTACGTTGGCACTTAATTTCTTAGGCTTTCTTAATAATATCATGTCATTGAACTTCACTTCTTTCTTTTCGGAACTTTCTCGGTCAAGAACAAACCAACTATTTGAGATAACGCTGAATATGTACACGAGATCCAGAAAATGTTAAGGCCCGTCATTAAGCTTTCAAAATCCGGTGATGAAAGGGGTGTCAATTGTGGCTGTAGAAAACAATGGAGGAGAAGATTGAGTTACACCAAATATACCAGTTGAAACGCCACTACCCATTTCTATCTATGCTGGAGAACGCCATTCGTGCTATGCAAATGGAGGAAGGGAAAAGGTAGTAAAGAGAATAGGTGATGGGTACGGTATGGGTGTAGATGGAAAAGGATATGAATAAGAGAGGGGCACAACGCCTAAAGTGGCCATGCAAGACCATGCACAGGAGGGAGGAAGTAGTTTTAATGGGTATGTGTATAATGGAACTGCATGAGGGAGGGTATGGAGAGTAATATGGTCATGCATGGCCATGCAAGTGTGAGGAAGAATGAGTTTGAGGGGTTTCAAAGGAAAAATAGGTATGGGGTGTGGTCGTTAGTGGGGTTATGGGTGTTAAGAAAGATCTAGGAAGAGAAATGGGCTTAGTGGTGTGGTTAGATGGAGGAATAAATTAAAGGAATGAATGGAAGAATGGAAAATAAATGAAAGAGATGGTGATGGTGCTGAATTGAAGAGAGAAAGTGGGCGGTTGGATAGGAGCAGCTTAACAGCAATGAGAGAGTAGCAGGGGACTTCCAAAGGTTGTAGAGGAGGATGGCTCATCACCAACAGGGATTTTACCATACTGTAGTGCTGCCTGATACGTTCCCAAGTGGTGTCTCAACTGGTTCATGTCCTCTCAATGGTCCTTAACAGTGGTGCCATTTGATTCGTGTCCAACTGGTGTTCCTTGATTGTGGTCCTTAGAAGGGAGTAATCAACAAAATTTATAACCTATTACACCATGTACTAGGATAGCCTTAGCTAGCATAGCATAGTGGCTCTAGGGTCGTTCACTGGGATGGGTTTTCACTCCACAATTGATACCAATCCAAAGCTGAATTGGTGCCTTTTCATTTCAAGGTTAGCTCTAAAAGAAAACATAATCTTTGGTTTGAAAAGGGTTGATTTTAAGCTAACCAAAAATAGTAACTGATTTTAATTACAAAGAAAAGTGTTTCTTGGAGTTTAGATCACTAGACTCAGGTTCCTTATACAAAGAGAGAGTTCCGGTCACTTGTATCTTTTCCTCGCATTAGAGAATTAACATATAGTTAATTCTCTAACCGGTGTGGTACAGATGCTTCCCTTTAATGGATTCAAACACTAATTCCCTCTCACTGATGCATCTTGCAATGGCTCATGCCTCTCACCTAGCATTTGCCATTCAAGGTGATCCTTAACCTTGGATTACCCATCAAAAGCTCGCAAGAGATAACTAATGGATGTCTCCTTAGAGTCCAAAAGCTTACCAAGTGTTGGCTATTCTAGAAAATCCTACCTTCAAACCACCTCCCAAAGGCTCGCAAGAGATAAACTAGAGTATCGCAATGGACGGAGACCACTTGCCTTATCAAGTGTTGGCCCAGGTGATTTTAAGGCGTTTTAAGTTAACTAAAAAGATAAAAACCATCAACGGGTCACACTTTCTCTTCATTAAAAACTAAAACAACAAAACTTCCAATTTATGCATGTGGAAACTTACCCAGTTTTCTTCACTCCAAGAGACAAAGAGCCTAGCTGCTCATCCTCTGAGGAAAAATCCTCAGAGTTTGATTGGCTAGAAAGAAAACTAACGAGAAAACAAAAATATGAAGGAAAAACAGAGCAAGTGCTCTGTAAAATATATTTCTTCCTTTCGCCGATTACATGATGATCTTCATGTGTAAAGGAAATTACAAACTATATATAAGAGGTTATTCACCCTTTGTTCTTACTTAAAGACTAAGGAATCCTATGATAGGTGGGTTACAAGGAGAGTTTGGGGATTTAGACATCAAATATCTAAAGCAAAAAATCTCAAAATGTCGGTCGCAAATATCGGGAAGCTTTAGGAGAAATTCCATTGCACTGTGCAAAATGGCTGCGAAATTTTCATAGCAAAAGGACAACATTTTTGCAGCCGTGCAAAAATTTCCTTCAGCTTGGAGTGATCTGCTTGCAATGGTTGTAACTCCTTCATTTCAACTCCGAATCGTGCACCGTTTAAAGCATTGGATTTTTTACTTCCTGAGCTTCGAAACGACATATAACATGCATAAATTGAACTCCAACAAGTGCTCCAAAAGTGGCTGACATGACTGTCATCAAGAATGCTTCATGTTAGATTTCTCTTTGCTTCCCCTCCTTGCATTCCGGATTTGCTTATGGCAAAGGACTTCAAAGCTTCGGTTCTTCATGTTTCTGAGCTTTCCATTGCTTTGCCATGGATTCTAAAGAACTCTCCTCAATCTTGGATTGCTTTGGTGATCAAAAAGCTATCAAAACACCAAAACTTAACACAATTTGATTAGAATTGATTGCAAAGGTCCTTAATATGTTAATTGGGTTAAAAGGTAATAACTACTACTCAAAAGTGTTTAAAAGAGTTAATTATAAGCTATAAAATAGCACTTTTTGAGTAGCAATCACTGCCTGATTGTTAATTATCCCTGGAGCAGTACTCAATCACATCTGGGTAAGTAACACACAACCAATCTGGAACTCGATGGCGCTGAGATGGGGTACCAGAAGAGAAATGGCCACATATCCCATGGAAGACATGGAAGGGTGTCGATCTTAAATGTCTAGGCCTCAAAAACAACCATTTACATTATTTAAATAAATCTCAGGAGCTCAAGCAGGCATAGACTTTTCAAATGTAACAGAACTAGGTCCACGAGATCCTCATGCTTCACCAAAATCTTCACATCAGGGCCTCAATCTGTATTCCCATTGAACTTAATAAGAGACCCCCACCGTCCCGTCACATTTAACGACAGGCTTGACATCTAGGTTCTTAAGAAAGAGGCACAAGCCTCACCACTATCTCATTATTGCCAATGGGTGGATTAGACGAGGCGGGCTCAAGAACAAAAGAATCTTTGGATTTGTAAAGGAAGCTGTAGTACAAAGGATCGATTCTAGGAATGAGATTCAGGCAAACGGCATAGATATGCATTATAAGGACCTGAAACTTTCACTCATCAAATTGGTAATTCTCATATTAACAAAACAGACCAGACTCCTTTGCAATAGCTTTGATTAACATGGTTTTTCCGGTGTAAATGAAGATCCATACATCATTCATTGGTCAGAGCTTAGACTAGCAAGATACACCCCTGCATCTGATGACCCAACTAATATGATCTCATCAATTGAAGACACCAACGCTTTCCCGATTCCAACAAACCCTTAACTTTTACTCTACTGCCTAAAATAGATGCTCATGCACCTCACTAAACCATCTGGATTTATTAACTAGACCCTCTGAACAAGGTTCTTTGAAGCTAACTGTAACCTCTAAAAGAAATACCAGTGGCCCCAGAATATGGCTTCAGTGTAGTAACTCTCATTCCTTCTCTAGACTTACGCATCTCAAAATGAACTCCCAATTTTTAAAATAGCAATATGTGGTAGCAGAAAGAATAGAGGTGAAAACGAATGGAAAATCTCAAGAATGTCACATGCTGGAATAACCAGATGACAAGCAATGTCAAGCCTCATTTCAAGTGTTAATCCATGGGCTACGAACATGGGAGTGAGAGAGAAGATTTAAATCAATCCATGCGAACCCATGTGCATGATAACCTCAAACGGAGCCCAAGAGAATAAGATATTAGCAAGGCAAACATTTCCAAACAGTGGATGAAAGTTCAACAAACAGAAAAACACATAAAAAAAAAAAAACAATATGATAGGAAAATATGAACTAAAAATAAACCATACCTGCACCTGGTAAAATTCCTCTCTAGTAGAAATGAATAGGAAAACTCCTGAGCTCCTCTTCTTCTTTTCTTCTCTGGTTTCCTCAGAGTCATTTATTCTTTGGTTCTCTCTTTCTCAGTTCTCATTCTAAAAAAATGCTCTGTAACCTCTCTATCCAACTTGCTCCTCCAGCTAAAACCTCTCTCTAAGCTCTTAAAAACTCACCTCTCTGCAACTCCTCACCTCATTCCCTCACCTCAAACCTCTCTATTCCTGTAACCAAAAACCCAGCATCCCTTCCCGTAGTAGCTTCCCCCTCAAGCTAAAAATCTCTCAAAACCAACAACGAAATCCCTCCTCCTCCTTGGCAACTGGCTACACTTCATAACAGAATACGCTCCCTTCTGAACGCCCCCTTTCCAAGTGTCCAATTCTGATTGATCCTCAAAAAGCACCATCTGATTCCATAGCAGCCAACTCAAAGACGACATATGGCTCATTGAGAGCCCTCCACCTGCAAAGAAAAATGTAACGTGTAGAAATACAAGAGAAAAAGCCCCAAATGGGGGTCTACAAATAAAAATTCTTTAGTCATATTTGTGGTTATCTCACACTGGACACTCATGTGACTCTAGAGTTTCTATCGTATATCAAAATTTTTATTGTCACCATAGGATTGCTTATCGCACCTTGTCATGTATTAGGTGTGTTGTATCATGCATTGGTCATTGTTCGTTGTATCCCGTGTCGTTGCATGAGTCGTGTTTGAGTCGTTTTGTTTGATTCTTTTGTAGGAGTCTATTTGTAGTCCCAATCTTGGTTCAATGCCCTGGGTTGAGTGGGAGAAAGGTTGATTCGTATTGTTGAGCTACTATAAACGAATTCACGGTCAGTTTCGATTGGTTAGCTTATCACTTCTATGGTTTCGATTAAGGAGGCATTGACCAATTTGAGTTAGAGGATGGATATTCAGCAGAGTAGGCATGTAGTGCTTGAGGACACGCCATCTGATTTAGTGCCATCACCTATTCCACTTGTTCAAATGCTAGTTGCACAGACTTTGCATACTATTTCACATGATCAGGTTGCTGCCATTCCACCCATTGTCACACCAGTTACCATTACTGAGGATCCTCATTCTCGTATGGACAAACTCGAGCGGAGGATTAGACAGATGAGAGATCCTGATGAGATGATTTCGTGGGATGACACTGACGATGTGCCAATGGCCACTTTGCCGGTCAGTTTCAGGATGCCTGATATAGAGAGATATACAGGTGTTGGATGTCCTTGTATTCATCTCAGACTTTATAGCACAGTTATGAGAGCTCTTGGTCTAGATGAGGCACAGTTGCTCAGTTTGTTCCCATTGTCATTGAGCGACATAACACAGAGATGGTACGCTTCATTAGAGTCATCTCGTCGGAGAACTTGGGAGGACTTAGCACAGGATTTTCTGAGACAGTATTCATTCAGTGGTGATACGAGCGTTACACATAGAGAGCTTGAGTTTCTTACACAGGGATTAGATGAGTCTGTTTCTTCTTTTATCTCCCACTGGAGGGAGAAGGCTGCATAAATGATTGAGCGACCTACCAAGAGAGATCAGATGAGCATGTTTTTGAGGAGTTTGCATCCTAGGTTTTCTCGGCATCTGACATGAGTCCCACTCCAAGATTTCAGATCATTGGTTCAAGCTTTGTTCGATGTAGATGATGGCATATCTAGAGAATTATGGTCAGATATTACTCATTACCCAAATACTAAGGGGAAGGGAGTTGTTGGATCATCTGAGAGCTATGGAGGCGTATGTTCTGTGGGCTTTCAGCATCAACGACCTGGTTATCATCCCTATGCGAAATCACTGCAGATACCCAAGAGTGATTTCGCACCTTTATAACATCATCATCCTCAGTCAGTTCAGCAATACCCTTCTGTGCATCCTCATACTGTCACAGTATGTACTTCATTTCAGTTTCAACGTCCATAGACTAGTATCCCACGACATGAGCAGTCTCGTCCCCATCGATGACATCAGAGAACTTATTCTGATTTGAGGATGCCTTTGGATAGAGCTTTTGAGCGACTCAGAGCTACTGGTTTTTTAATACCATTGGCCCTTAGGCCACCCCCAAGTACCTTACCTCCGCGTTTTCGTGCTTACAAGTTCTATGCATTTCACCAGATGGTAGGCCACCGAACTGATTATTGTGCTTCTCTACGTCATACCATACAGGATCTTATTGACAGTGGTACGGTTAGCTTTCCCGTATCGACCACAGATACTGATCTTAGTCCAGATATGATTGTTGATTCCTTTCCAACCTATTCCACACATGCAGTTCCTCCTCATTTGGGTTTATACCATCATGTTTTGGACACCCAGGGCATTGATATTCACAGGACACTTTGATATTGCAGACCTTGTTGGTGTATTTTGGGACTACATTTTTAGTTGGTCGTTTGAGTTTTTGTTCTCTTTTATTTTATATTATATTTGAGTCTTGTTTTATAGTTAGTGATTCGAGTTCTGATTCATGCCTAATTGGTGTCTCAGCTGGTTCGTGTCCAGCTGGTGCTCCTTGATGGCGAGAGTAATCAACAATATTTATAACCTATAACACCATGAACTAGGGTAGCAAATACAAAGCTACTATAGCATAGTGGCTCTAGGATCGTTCCACTGGGAAGGGTACTCAAGTTGAAAATGATACCAATTCAAAGTGAATTGGTGCTGTTTCATTTCAAAATTAGCTTAAGGAATAAAACACAAACTTTGGTTGAAAAATGTTTGACCTTAGATTAACTACACAGCAAGTGATGAAAATTACTTAAGAAGAAAAACATTCCTTGGAGATTCAGGTTTATAGGGGAGGTTCCTCATGCAAAAGCATAGCTCCAGTCAGTTGGTTCAATTCCTCATATTAGAGAATTAACATAAAGTCAATTCTCTAACAGGTGCTGCACAAATGCATCCCTCAATTGGATTTTAGCTTTAATTCTCTCACTGATGCAACTTGCAATGGGTCGAGCCTCTCACTAGCCTTTACCATTCAAGGAGATCTTTAACCTTGGACTTCCCTTCACAAGCTCGCAAGAGATAACTAATGGATGTCTCCTTAGAGTCCAAAAGCTTACCAAGTGTTGGCAATTCTAGAAAATCCTACCTTTAAGTCACCTACCAGAGGCTCGCAAGGGGTAAACTAGTGCATCTCCATGGTTAGAGATCACTTGTCTTACCAAGTGTTGGCCCAGGTGACTCCAAGGCGTTTTAAGTTAACTAAAAACATTAGAAACCATTCACGGGACACACTTACTCTTCATTCATAGCTGAAACCACAAAGCTTCTGATTCTTGCACTTGGAACCTTTCCCGGCAACCTTAACTCCAAGGAACTAGAAAGTTTAGTTACTCATTCTCTGGGGAAAACTCCTCAGAGAGTGCATAACTTAGTAAAATAAGTAAAAACACAATCAAAGAGAGAAGGTAAAGCAGAGCTCAAGCTCTGTGTATTACTTTGAAACTTTTATAAAAGGTTCCACACCCTCAGAACAGGCTCCTCGGGCTCTCTTTATACCAAAATCACATAATCAACTATTACATCGATATTTTAGCCAAATTCCTAACTTAAAAACTAAGGAATCCTCTCATTGGTGACTTACAAGGAGAATTTGGGCATTTAGGCAACAAAAATCTAATGAAAAATATCTCCAAGTGTCGGTTACAAATATCGGGAAGCACTAAGGACCACTTCGCAGGTGAAAAGTGAGGTCTGCGAAATTTCGCAGGTACACAAGAAGAGCTGCGAAATTTCTTTGCAGCAAAAGGCTGATTCAACACCTTTGCGAAGTTGGCTTCCATCTTGTGGTGCTTGGCTTCCATCGCAGCGTGAAACTTCAGGGGAAATCCATGGTACTGTACAAAAAGGCTGCGAAATCATTCCGCAACAAAATGGTGATTTCGCAGCACTTTTCTGAAGCCTTCCTTCAGCTTGGAGCAGTCATCTTCCAAAGGCTGTAACTTCCTCATTTCAGCTCCAAATTGCACACGGTTTGAAGCATTGGATTGTTGACTTCCTAAGATTTCAAATGACATATTGTATGCATAAATTGGACTTCGGGAAGTGCTCCAAAAGTGGCTGCAGTGACTGTCATCAAGAATGCTTCATGGCTGGATTCTCTTTGCTTCCCCTTTACATTTCCACTTTGCTTATGGCAACAGTGCTTCAAAGCTTTGATTCTTCATGCCTCTAAGCTTCCCATTGCTTGCCAAGGATTCCATATAACTCTCCTCAATCTCATAATGCTTTGGTGATCAAAATACTAACAAAAACACCAAAACTTACACAATTTGATTAGAATTGATTGAAAGGGGCCTTAACATGCTAATTGGGTTAAAAGGCACTAACTACTACTCAAAAGTGTTTAAAAAGATTAATTACAAGCTATCAAATAGCACTTTTTGAGTAGTAATCAAGTTCTTATCCTTTGTTTCGAGAGTATACCTTATTGTCTTATTATTTTCCATGATGTACTCTCATTTCACTTAGTGACATTGTTTCTTTCTTGGGTATGTGTTTTTGTCTTCTTTTTATTATTATTATTGTTTCATATCATGCATTTTATGTGTTGTTATCTTGAATAGCATGGTGTGTTGCTTTGTTTTAGTCTCTTGCATGTGTTTGTTTTAGAGTCTTAGACAGTTTTAGTGTCGTGACTGGTCCCCGAGCAGAGATTGATGGCATGATGGTTATGATACAGAGTACATCGAGATTAGACTTCTTCAGCTGAGGTTTATCATGTCGGACCAGATCACACCCATTACTCTTACTACTCTTTATGAGATGATGATGGATTTGACACGGAGGGTTGAGAGGATTGAGCTTATTTTGTTAGAGTATCCATTGTCATCGAGAGGAGCTCCAGGAGTAGCGATGCCTTCATTGCCACATTTGACTTCACCGATATCTGTTACTTTGGGTGCCTCGCATCCACGACCTCGCCCACATTCAGTGCTCCAGCAACATTCCTCGTCCATTTCATTGGCTATGTTGACACGACCTCCATCCCGGCTTCAGGGCCCTCCGATCATTACAGTTCCTTAGAAGCGACTTCACCCTCGTCGACGATGTCGGAGACACTTTTCAGATTTAAGCATACCCCTGAGTAGAGTTTTTGAGACGTTCCAGGCCATGGGATTTTTGGCCCCTTTGGCTCCTAGGGCACTTCCAGATCCTATGCCTTCACAGTTTCTACTTGATTTATATTGTATGTACCATTAGTCAGCATGACATCACACTGATTGTTGCACTGCTCTACAACATGCCATATAGGACATTGTTGATTCTGGGACATTTGGGCATCCTCAGTCCGATATGTTTTCTATACCTACCTCAACTCAAGCCATGCATGCAGACACTCCTTCACTAGCAATCCCTGATCTTATTGACTTGGGCGATTGACTCATGATTAGCTTACCTTGGTACGATGGCTCTCAGATTTTGTTCCCTCTGTGGCCAGAGACGTGATGACAGAACCAGTCACTGTTTTTGTTTTTATTTGTTTATTCTTGTTTTACTTTTGACTTTTAGAGACTATAACTCGATTCTTGAGTATTGTCTTTGTTATCCTTCTTTTGCATGATGTATTCATCGGTTATCCCATTGGATGTTTTTTTTTCCTTTATGGACATATGCTTGTGTTTTGTGATATGATGTGTTGTACTTTTGACTTGAGGCATCTCTTCACTTGCACATTGTGGTCTTGAGGCTTGACCTGTCACGGAGGATATTGAGCCCATTAGCCTAGGATCAAAGATTTGACCTAGGGAGTTTGAGACTGTGACACATCTTCTTATGATCAGAGTAGTACCTTGCTCACTTCCCACACCTTGACTTTGTTTTGACCTACATCCATCCATTATGAGCTTTGCACAGCATCACCCTTTAGACCATTAAATGACCTTTCCATCCTCGGTTTTTCTAGCTTTGCGCATCCCCTCTCTGATCCGACTAGGTAGAGTGTGAAGTGTTTGAGCCCATGGTTGTTCTTGCATGGCGAGGGATAGCTTATGATCTTTGGGCGGCTTACGATATGAGGATTGGTCGATTGCTTGATGAGACTGTCACTTATTTTTCCGTGAGTATAGAGATTGATCTTGTATGATGAGATTTGGCTTGTGAGGGGCAGTCATACTTGATGAGACCACCGTTTACTTTGCTTTGAGATGATCATCTTTGAGATTATTATGGAGCATTTGGAGTACGGTTGGTGTATGATTTTAAAGGGTTGACGTGGTTATATCATATGGACATCGATCTTTAGTATTGATCATTTGAGGGCTTGAAAGCACAATGTTTGAGACCGTGGTCGCAGAATAGGTGGCCTTCATTTCGGTTAGCTCACACCCTATTGCCTTTATTGACATCTAGACCATTGCTAGCCCTTTGAGCCTCGCATGAGCATCATAGCCTTTTCTTTCTTATAGCCTTGCTCACCTTCTGCACCGGGATAGGGGCCCTTCAGTGTATGCACGCATTGTTTAGGAGTTTCATGAGCCTTGGACCTAGGGGTACATTTTTCTCATCATCTTTTTCTATCATTGCATCATTGCATTTCATCACATCTCGTGGGTTGTGTTCTTCATCATTTTCTTTATTTTATCTATCGTTTGTTCCGCTTCATCTTCTTCCACCCCGAGTGGTGATCCTCCTCAATTCATTGCATGGAGGGTAGTCATGTCATCTCCACTATCTATCCTGCAGACATTGATACAGAGATCCTCGGTTTGAGTAGGTCATCTCATCAAAGAGAGTTTATGCTACATTAGCATTTGAGGGCATGTTTATCCTTTTCTTTTACCTCATCTTTGGAGCTTCCTTGTTTGCGTTCAAAGCATACCCATTTGTATACATGTAAAAAAATAAAAAATAAATAAAAATAAAAAATAAAAAATAAAAAAGGAAAAGAAAAATAAAAAGGACATGTGTGTAGTATTCTCTATCATTGAGTATGTGTTTATTGATGTTTGAGAACCACTTGATTGAGTATGTTTATTGATGGGAGTTCATATGTAAGCTTTCCGAGACCCTCCATTCTTTATATTCACTTTGTCGTACACTTTGAGAGTGGGATGAGTGACCTTCTCTTAGGAGTTTGGGTCATTGCCCTTTCCATCATTACGTCCTTTGGTGACATGACTTCATTCCACTTTTGATTTGAGCGAATCATTACTCCACTTCATGTTATTTGCTTCACTATCATCCTCGTTTTTTATTTCGATTCATTCTCTTTGTTTCACCTCTTATTTTTTTCTTACAGCGGCCCATTTCAGGTTTGGTACTTTCTTTGCGTCATTGTTACACATCTCATTACCAGTTCGATTTTCTTTATTGCTTCCTCATTGATATTATATCCGCATTAGGCACCTTCAGGTCCATGGCTCTCGAGATTTTCTATACATGATGCATTTTATACATGAGGGCATGGGTTTTGATCATTGGGTATTTGAGCCTAGTTTTCCTTCATTTCTATCACCCTATCACCCTAGCTTTCATTATGTCCTGAGTCTTAAGACCACCCTGAGGCCATGACATCACACATTGTGTTTGATAGCTCTTATGTGAGGGATACTCAGGATTGGTTCGAGAGCATTCTGATTAATTAGACCAGGAGTTATGGTATGATCCCTACACTGGGGCATAGCCATCTCAGAGAGTGTTTTTTTTATCGGGTATGCAGTCTTTATGCTTGATGCATCGTATTAGGGCACACCTTCATTGGTCGGAGGTTGAGTTTTAGATGACCATTATGCCAAGGCATCCTCTTCTCAGTCGATGATGGTTTTTGAGGCATAGTTGTTCCTATGAGGTGATTAGATTCCTTTCACATTGGAGTACAAGATATGATTGGGTGATTTCTTTGATGTGATCACAAGAGCATAACCTTCTCATCAATGTTGACAGGTTTTTGAGATGATTGGATCAAGACACAGACACTTATGAGAGCCTACAGCGGAGTTTAGTCATTTCAGAGTTTGCCCTATATTGGAGCATAACCTTTTCATTGGCGATTGATCTTAGAGATATCAGCTTACATTGGGGCATGATCATGTCTAAGTGCATTTTTGTTTAGGCATACCACCTTGCTTGATCTTTTTCACATTGAGACATGCTCTTTCTTTAGAGGAGGACAAATACTCTCTTCATGTTACCACGATGACTTTGAGGAGCAGAAATCCATTTTGATCAGATGGTGTATGATTGGTTGTACTCTTCTCATCGATGTTTGATTTGGAGATGCTTACACTGGGGCATAGCCCACTCATCGACGATGATTTTGTGAGATGACAGTTTATGCCAGACACATACTTCCCAGAGTTTATCTTGCATTGAGAGATGATGCATTCATAGGGGGACATAGCCACCTTGCTGATTTTGACATTGAGACTCCACCTCCTATTTATGATTGCTGCTTTCGATGGATCATAGAGTCATTGACACCCTAGGTTCAGTCTTCTCAACATACTTGGTCCGACTTAGGTACCCACTTTCCTTTGATACACACCCATACATCCACATTGTACACCGTTATACCTGCACCCATCTTATCAGAGCCTTACATCTTTTGAGCCCACATATTTCATCTTCTTACATGACCTTATCTCTTTCTCTTGATCAGAGGAGGATACAGACCAATCTTAGGTTTTCTAGTTGAGTTTTCACATGCCTTTGGACATCAGGTTCGACATCTTCCATGATGGTAGGGCCTGTTAGATTGTTGATATATTTGTGATGATGATCTCATATTAATAGCTGACATGTAGTGTTTTGATTTGCTTACATTTCAGATTTAGAGTCTTGGTCAACATTTGTTCGATCCACAATTTTAGTTTTACTTTGTCAGCATAGTTTCGGTGATGCTTAGTCTCGTTTAAGCATTCGTTCATTAAGGCTTTGTATATGTTTTTCATTACATCGTTGTTGAGCATATCCCAGAGTGTCTTGTATGGTGAGATTCTGTGTCTTATGTTAGTTACTATCCTACACTGGGGCATACCCCCATCTTTGAGTTCATCAGATGTTTTAAAGATTTTTCTCACTATTTTATCTATTTCTTGATCTTTATGGGTCGTCACATTGGGGCATACCCCATCCTTGAGTTTATAAGATCTTTTGCATACTTTATCACTGCTCGATCTATTTCTTGATTTTTGCGAGTCGTCATACTAGGGCATACCCTCTTTAGCGCTTTTTCTATTGGGACATTCCCCCATCTTTGGGTTTGCCACGTCTTGTGCTGATTTCATGGTTGTCAGACCCATTTGTCGATCTTTACGAGTTACCGCCTAGGGCATCCCTCACTATCATCTTGTTTAAGGCATCCCCCTACCATCAGCTTGTTTAGGGCATCCCCCTATTGTCATCTCGCTTAGGGCATCCCCCTACTATCATCTTGTTTAGGGCATCCCCCTACCATCAACTTGTTTAGGGCATCCCCCTATTGTCATCTTGTTTAGGGCGTTCCCTCATCGTCAGTTTGTTTAGGGCATCCCCCTTCTTTTAGGTTTACCACCATGGATCAGACATCTATGGGCCTCAATCAGTTTTCACCACCATGGATTTTCATCCTTCGGCTTTCGAGATTATCACCACCATAGATTTTCATCCATTGGCATTTTAGATTCACCACCATAGATCAGACATCTATGGGCTTTAATAAGTTTTTATCACCATAGATTTTCATCTATGGTCATTTCAGATTCACCACCATAGATTTTCATCTATGGGCCTCGATCTGTTTTCACCACCATGAATTTTCATCCTTGGGCTTTCGAGATTATCACCACCATGGATTTTCATCCTGGGGCTTTCGAGATTATCACCACCATAGATTTTTATCTGTGGGCCTTTGAGAGTTTCACCACCATAGATTGGCATCTACGGGCATTTTTATTGTATCACCACCGTAGGTCTTCACCTATGGGCCTTTTAGTTTAGTGTTTAGAGTTAGCTTTTTGGTTTGGCTTCTAGAGCCATTATTTTTCTCAGTTTAGCGTTTAGAGTCAGTCTTGTCATTCAGAGTCACAGCTCCTGACATTCATATTCACTAGCATTGCACATCTTACCTTCATGGTTTTGCATTCGTCCTTAGTTTTCCTCACTTCGTTACCTTGTGCTTATTCCTTATTCATCACGTAGTCCACATAGGGCAGTCTCCCTTAGACGCGTTCTTGTCCGTACTCCAAGGTGGTTCGACCGTTATTTACCTTTGATATGATCTTTCGAGTCACTTTTGGAGACATCTTAGAGGGAGCCTAGATCCTTAGTGTGGCTTCAGAGACATTTTGAGACATCCTTCTCTTTTAGGATTAGAGCATTTGTGTTCGTCTACTAGCCTGAGTGAGTTTGCGTTTCACTAGTGTCCCTATGGGGGTCTCCTTGGTTCTTCGGTAGAGTTCACTTCATTCCACTCACTAGTCACACTTTCTTTTCACTTCAGTGTTCATATTTCCTTACACTTGTGAGCTTTATCGAAAAGGGGCATATTTGTAGACCCCCATTTTGGGGCTCGTTTTTTTTTTTTTTTTTCTACAGGTTGTCACATGCCAAATGGAGGGCTCTCAATAAGCCACATGTCGTCTTTGAGTTGGCTGCTTTGGAATCAGATGGTACTTTTTGAGGACCAATTAGAATTAGACACCTGGAAAGGGGGCGTTCAGAAGGGAGCGTATTCTGTTATGAAGTGTAGTCAGCTGCCAGGGAAGAGGAAGGATTTCGTTGCTGGTTTTGAGAGATTTTTAGCTTGAGGGGGAAGCTACTACGAGAGGGAATGTTAGGTTTTTTGTTACAGGAATAGAGAGGTTTGAGGTGAGGGAATGGGGTAAGGAGTTGTAGAGAGGTGAGTTTTTGAGAGCTTAGAGAGAGGTTTTAGCTAGAGAAGCAAGTTGGATAGAGAGGTTACAGAGCATTTTTTTAGAGTGAGAACTGAAAAAGAGAGAACCAGAGAAGAAAAGAAGAAGAAGGGCTCAAGAGTTTTCCTGTTCATTTATGCTAGAGAGGAATTTTACCAAGTGCAGGTATAGTCTATTTTTAGTTCATAGTTTCCTATCATATTGTTTTTTTTTTTTTTTTTTTCTGTTTGTTGAACTTTCATCCACTGTTTGGAAATGTTTGCCCTACTAATATCTTATTCTCTTGGGCTTCGTTTGAGGTTATCATGCACATGGGTTCGCATGGATTGATTTAAATCTTCTCTCTCACTCCCATGTTCGTAGCCCATGGATTAACGCTTGAAATGAGGCTTGACATTGCTTGTCATCTGGTTATTCCAGCATGTGACATTCTTGAGATTTTCCATTCGTTTTCACCTCTCTTCTTTCTGCTACCACATATTGCTATTTTAAAATTTGGGAGTTCATTTTGAGATGCGTAAATCTAGAGAAGGAATGGGAGTTACTACACTGAAGCCATATTCTGGGGCCACTGGTATTTCTTTAAGAGGTTACAGTTAGCTTTAAAGAACCTTGTTTAGAGGGTCTGGTTAATAAATCTAGATGGTTTAGTGAGGTGATTGAGCATCTATTTTAGGCAGTAGAGTAAAAGTTAAGGGTTTGTTGGAATCGGGAAAGCGTTGGTGTCTTCAGTTGATGAGATCATATTAGTTGGGTCATCAGATGCAGGGGTGTATCTTGCTAGTCAAAGATTTTACCAACGAATGATGTATGGATCTTCATTTACACCGGAAAGACCATGTTAATCAAAGTTATTGCAAAGCAGTCTGGTCTGTTTTGTTAATATGAGAATTGTCAATCTGATGAGCGAAAGTTTCAGGTCCTTATCATGCATACTATCTATGCCGCCTGCCTGAATCTCATTCCAGAACCGATCCTCTGTGTAGTAGCTTCCTCTACAAATCCAAAGATTCTTTTGTTCTTGAGTCCTCCTTATCTAATCCAACCATTGGCAATAATGAGACAGTGGTGAGGCATGTGCCTCTTTCTTAAGAACCCAGATGTCAAGCCTGCCGTTAAATGTGACAGGATGGTGGGGGTCTCTTATTAAGGTCGACGGGAATACAGATTGAGGCCCTGATGCGAAGATTTTGGTGAAGCATGAGGATCTCGCGGACTAGTTCTGTTACATTTGAAAAGTCGATGCCTGCTTGAGCTCCTGAGATGTATTTGAATAATGTAAATGGTCGTTTTTGAGGCCTAGACATTTAAGATCGACACCCTTCCATGTCTTCCATGGGATATGTGGCCATTTCTCTTCTGGTACCCCATCTCAGCACCATCGAGTTCCAGACTGGTTGTGTGTTTCTCACCCAGATGCGATTGAGTACTGCTCCAGGTATAATCAGCAATCAAGCAGCACTCTAGTATGGTAAAATTCCTGTTGGTGATGAGCCATCCTCCTCTGCAACCTTTGGAAGTCTCCTGCTACTCTCTCATTGCTGTTAAGTTGCTCCCATCCAACCGCCCACTTTCTCTCTTCAATTCAGCACCATCACCATCTTTTTCATTTATTTTCCATTCTTCCATTCATTCCTTTAATTTATTCCTCCATCTAACCACACCACTAAGCCCATTTCTCTTTCTAGATCTTTCTTAACACCCATAACCCCACTAACGACCACACCCCATACCCATTTTTCCTTTGAAACCCCTCAAACCCATTCTTCTTCACACTTGCATGGTCATGCATGGCCATATTACTCTCCATACCCTCCCTCATGCAATTCCATTATACACATACCCATTAAAACTACTTCTTTCCACCTGTGCATAGCCTTGCATGGCCTTGCATGGCCACTTTAGCTGTTGTGCCCCTCTCTTACTCATATCCGTTTCCACCTACACCCATACCATACCCACCACCTGTTCTCTTTACTACCTTTCCCCTTCCTCCATTTGCATAGCACGAATGGCGTTCTCTAGCATAGACAGAAATGGGTAGTGGCGCTTCAACTGGTATATTTGGTGTAACCCAATCTTCTCTTCCATTGTTTTCTACAGCCATAGTTGATACCCCTTTCATCACTGGATTTTGAAAGCTTAATGACGGGCTTCAAAATTTTCTGGATCTCGTGTACATATTCGGCGTTCTCTCAAACAGTTGGTTTGTTCCTAACCGGGAAAGTGCTGAAAAGAAAGAAGTGAAGTTCAATGACATGATATTATTAAGAAAGCCTGAGAAATTAAGTGTCGACGTAGAGAATGGAACACAACAAGAGGCTGATGATGCTCTCATTAAAAAGCACTATTGAAAGCTCCTTCTCCATATTATGTGGAATGTATACATGCAGAACCTATGGTTTTGACATAGCACCACCTAACGCTGCATTGCTGCCAGGTGCCGTTGTCTTAAGAGAACTGCCAGGTGTTCCTCAGACGGCGTCGGAAATGATTTAAACATGTTTCCTTTTGAGGCAACACAGTTGGGTGCTATTCCACTCATGCCTGTCCAAGCTATGACACAGCAAGCTACAAGACATGCACGTCGAGTATGCATTGGTGGCCTTCCTTCCATAGCTAATGAGCAGACTATTGTGACATTTTTTTAGCTAAGTTATGATAGCAATTGAAGGAAATTCAGCTGGTCCAAGTGATGCAGTTGTCAATGTGTACATTGATCATGAAAAGAAGTTTGCACTCGTGGAGATGAGAATTGTTGAAGAAGCAAGCAATGCGATGGCATTGGGTGGAATTTTATTGTGCGTAACAGGCTCAGAGGCAATGTTTTCTGATCTTGGACACTTCTCATACACTGCAATTCAGATTACCTTCGCTTTCTTGGTTTATCCTACTCTGATATTGGCATATATGGGTCAAGCTGCTTACTTGTTGATACATCGTGACACCAGTTACCCGATCATTTTTTTATGTTTCAGTTCCAGAAATTGTGAGGTGGCCTATGCATATAATAGCGATTTTTGCCTATGTTGTGGGAAGTCAAGCAATCATCAACAGAACGTTCTCTATAATCAACCAGTGTCAGTCATTTGGATGCTTCCCAAGAGTCAAGGTTGTTCATGCCTCTGATAAAATGCATGGCCGCCTTTTTAGCCACATTTCCTCTCTTTTTATTTCATCCTCTTCCATTTTAAAATAATTTCCAAATTGCCAGTTTTCAAATAGTTTTCCGATTTCTCGATTTCCAAATAATTTTAACTTTTCAAATCTTCATCCTTAGTTTTTTTTTATTATGCCTCAAAAATCCCTTTTCCAATAAACTTTGTTGCCATTTTTCTTTTTGGCATCCAATTTTCATAACTTCTCTAATTTTTAAAATGTTTTAAAATAAGCAAGAATCAAATTTCGTAATTCCGAATAATGGAGTTATTGAAATTGATTCATGCCAAATAAAATGGGCTTTGGTGGGGCCCCAACATATGGGATTTTATGATTGATTGATTGATTGATTCGATTGTCATATATGATTGATTTATTTTACTCTATGACATGCATGAGATTATTTCTTAATTGTGCACTAACCTCCTCTCTTGATAGTGTGTGGTGGCTTATTGCCCAGGTACGTAGCCACTCTCACTCTGGACATTCTCTATGCATATTTTGGTTCCCATATGTGCACGATCATTCTAGGTATTTATTGATTTACTCATCAATTGCATGATTGCTTTATTTTATTAGTAGAGACCCGACTTTAGGGACTTAGAGGGGTGTTACAGTTTTTACCGTACCTTCCCGACAAGTAACCTAACCCTCGAACCTGATCCGGTTTTTCGTAGACCACTTTCCAAAAATAAGCAGTCACACTTAGGGTTTTCTTTGTTTTTTTGTTTACCCTTTAAAAACAAAACAAAAATAAGTGGCAACTCCAAGTCATTTTCTAAAAAAACAAAAATCATTTTCAAAATAAAAATCGAGTTTGCCATCGAGTGGAAGCGCATGAGGCGAAATGTGGGGTCCACACTAAGGTTTTTTAAAAATTTTCAAAACCTAATCGTGACCCATTTATGTTCCTCAATTCTCCCATACCTATCCTATTACGTTCCCGATAAGGTGGGTACTGTGACATCCCACATCAAATAGGGGAAAAGTTTCTGACGCTATATAAGTATGAACTTCTCTTAACCCTGTAAATCCATTTTGAAGCCGTAAGGGCCCCTTTGGGTCCAAAGTGAACAATATCTACACGGTTAGGTGAAAGTCATTATAGAATGGTATCAAAACCGATCCCCGACCCCAATGTAAGGTTTGTTTGGCGCCGTATGGGGTGTTTGGCTATTTGGCCTTGCAATCTCGTAGGATACAACGAGAACGTTATGTCTGCGTGGGAGTGTCTGTGACATTCCACATCGAATAGGGGAAAAGTTTCTGACGCTATATAAGTATGAACTCCTCTTAACCTATAAACGCATTTTAAAGTCATGAGAGCCCCTTTGGGTCTAGAGTAGACAATATTTACACGGTTGGGTGTGGGTCATTATAGGTACTCAAAGAAAAACCTACCCATTGTCATCCCTCTAAACAACCCATATATTTATATATCTTTCCATCTTTCTAGTAAAAGCTTATAATTATGTAAAAATTAATTACTTTTTTTTATCCATGCACATATTAATCCAATCACATCTTGCAATTTAATTATTTTATTTATATAATAATTAAATATGATTCGACGATTAATCAATATATATTTGAACTCAAATCTTAAAACATAACCCAACTTTTTTCCTATGTATTCAATTAATTTCAAATAAAATAGCAATATAAAATTCCTCTTGAGTATCCAAAAATGAAAAGAAAATACAAATATGAAAATAAGCAACAACCAACCCATTTTTACATTTTAAGAAGTTAATAAAAATGATTCATCTCAATTTATTTATAAACATATGAAATTAAAAAGATGAACGTTAATAAATTAAAGTTGTCAACTACTCAAACAACAATAAAAATAGAAAAGAAAGAAAATGAAGGATGTCTTTCAAATAATCCATACGTGGCTGAAGGAAAAAAAAAAAAAAATCAATTAGAGTGAGAATGTGGATTATGCCTAACCTCTCTATTAAGTGTCAGGACTCCATGGCCGAATGGATAAGGCGTTAGTCTATGAAACCAGAGATTCTGGGTTTGATCCCCAGTGGAGTCGTGTTCTTCCTTGTTCATGTTTCCCCTCTCCCTTTTCTTATTTGGAATCTTAAGAATTTTCATGCATGGGATTGTTGTTAGGCACAACCCTTTTTTTTTTTTTAATTTAAGGGCTCATTTTAATATTAAAGTACTATTGAGAAATCATTTGAAAATTTTAAACTATCCTTCATATAAACTTCAAAGAATGCTTTGAAATTTAAAATTAAAAAAAAATTAAAAAATAAATAAATGCTATAAATGGAAACATTTAGATTATGACTAATATTTTCACTATTATAAATACAGCATTGATTTTGAACCATTATTAATGAAATAATTATGATTATCTATAAAATATTAATTCATTAAAAAATAAAATACTAATTATTACACATTAATTATTGTTTAATCATAATAGATGAAACAACTTATTGCAAATAAAAATACGATAAACATTTATCATTTTTATTTCTATTAATTTAACAATTTTTACAAAATGAATGCAAATAACAAATTAAACTGTTATGAGCAATTATCTAGACACTAATATATATATAAAGAAGGGAATACTAGCACAAGATTTTTATAAGGATTCGACCCAAACTCAACCCAATCTACATCCACTATCCTCTTATTTCAATTCCAAACTCATATTTCACTATCTTTAAAGCTTCAAACCAAACATCATATATTTGCACATTTAGATTCTTGGTTTCAAGTGACATTCAACAATTATCAAGAGGTGTCTCACTCTTGGATTCTCCACGTGATACCCCACACTTGGCAAACTATCAAGTGATGTCTCATACTTGAATTTTCGCATAAGTGATACCACACATTTGAGTCTACCCTCACAAGGTTACAGGATTGAGTTTACAAAGCTTAAAACTCATTATTTATAATTTTGCTCGTTGGATACAGTATAAACTATGATTGATAAGGTACACTAAGAATGAAATTCAAGTTTAAACTTAGCACACTCAAAATTCTTTTCTAAGGCTCTATAGATAATTGAACATGAAGAATAGAACTTTATATAGGAGATAGAAGCTCAACCTAACTATTAAACACAATAAGGCTCAACCAATGTTTACAAGCTATTAGGTAGTAAAGAATGATAATTAATGTAGCATTTAGTCAATGGATCAAGTCTCTGGCTTGACCGATCAAGGCTCTGCTTCAATCGAAAGCTTTTTGCCAATCATTTAAGAAAATTCCCCTAAATCGATCAACAATTTAGGTCAATTGGTTGACCACTTTAGTCAACCACAAATCAAACATACAATAAACATTGGAACTCGATGCACAAGTGACCTTTAATTGCTCATTTGGTTCTATTTGAAAACTTAAGATTAAAAACCTTTTTTGATGATAAAATGCATGACAAAACATGAGTTTCTATCTTTGAAAGAATCAATCTCATTTTTTAAATATACTTCATTTAAATGGTTTTAGTTTATTGTTTTCTTTTTCCTTTATATTTATCTATTCTATATATTTTATTTAGTTTTGTATATTGCATAGTTTTAGTTGTTTTTATTTTTGAGTCACTAAGTATGTAAATAAAATAAAATATGAAACCCTTTCTTTCTTTTCAAAAATAAATCCCAAACCTTTTTTTAAAAAAAAATAAATAAATACGAACCCTTTTTCTCTGAAAATTAAATTTTAAACATTTTTTTAAAAATAAAAATAAAAACTATGAAACGTTTTAAAAGAAATAAATTAAAAAATCATGTTGCTTTTAATAAAAGTGAGATATCATCTTTTAAATAAACTGGATTTTTTATAAATAAAATAAGGGAAAAAATTTTCCTAATGTTTTCTTGAAATAAATTTGAAGCCTTTTTTTAAAATAATAAATTTGAATTTTTTTTTTTATAAAGTAGAAATAACCTTTTTAGAAATTAATTGCAAGGATCTTTGTAACAAACTTGGGTGACTTTTTCTAAATAAAGATAAAATCAATTTTCAATAAATCTATTCTAATAAAATAAAATAAAAAATCATTTTTAATGAAATATATACAAAAAAAAAAAAAGGATTGAAATATTTTTGTAAATGAATTTACAATTTTTTTCTCTAAAATAAATTTTATAAAAAAATATTTTATACTAATAAAAATATTTTTCCTAATAAAAGGATCAATACTGTTTTGTAAATAAAAAAAAAATCATATTTTATTAAATCAACATGTGTTTTTAATATATATGAAACTATGAAACCCTCTTTTTAAAGCTTTGAATGCAATGTTATTCTTCTTTTTTTTCTTTAACTTATTGATTACTGATGATTGTTCATGTTTATCTCATGAGTCATAATTGACCTAATGAATTCTTTAAGAAGGAGCTTAATGAGATCTTGATTTGTCATTACCTTTGTCCCCTATTTCTTTAGTAGATACTTCAATATCTTCATAACTTTCTTTGTTTTCTAATAAGAATAATCATTTTTAAAAAAGGATGGGATATACTTATGGAGAAGCTTTCCATGAGGGATAAGCTTAAAAGATCAATTATTTCTATGAGATGGTTAAGTCTTATTCTAAAGGTCAAACTTTGATACCAATTGTTAGTTTTATACTAATCCAAACCAAGGTGAACACCTAGGAGATGATGAATTGGGTGTTAGTCAATTTTAACATTTTTTACAAGATGAATGCAAATAACTAATTAATATGAGTGAAAGGATGGGGAGATGCAAACACGATTTTTTTATAGTGGTTTGGCGCAACTCAATCTATATCTACTCTCCTCTTGTTTGAATCTCAAGCTCAATGTTACACTATCTTCAAAGCTTCAAACTAAGCCTTATAACTTCATACACTTGGATTCTTAATCCTAAGGGATCTTAAAAATTTTTCAATAAATACGTCACTCTTGAACTCCCTAAGTAATACTCCATATTGGAAAACCCTTAAATGATGTCTCACACTTGAATTTTCCCTAAAATGATACTAAAAAAAATTGAGTTCACAAATATAAAAAACTCCTAGTTTACAATATAGGCATTAATGGATATAAAACAAATTAGCATTGATATGGTGTACTAAAAATGGAATGCTAGTTCCAGCTCAATGCACTCCAAATTCTTTTCTAAGGCTCAATGGATAATTGAACAACAGCTTAAAACCCAATGCATGAAGAATGGAGCCTTTATATAGGAGATAGAAACTCAAACTAGTCATTAGGAACAATTAGACTGGACTAGTCATCCTTTCAATCGAATTATTTCATTAGTCATTTGGTGGCGGAAGGTATAGTAGGGGGTCATTACTGGATCAACTATTCAAGTCTTTGGTTAAATTGATTGCTCAAGGCTCTACCTCAACCCAAAGCTTTTTGCCAATTATTTAAGAAAATTCTCCTAAATTGGTTGGTCAATATATGTATATATATATATATATATGTAGGTATGCATGTATGTATACTAAACAAAAGAAATTAATGCACAATTGACCTATAACACCTCAGATTAATTTGATTTGAAAACCTAAGACTAAAAACTTTTTTTATGATAAAATGTATATCAAATTAAACATGGGTCTTTTACCCTTGAAAGAACGAATCTCATTTTTCGCTTGTAAAAATCATTAGAAAAATTAACTTAATAGTTTTTTAAACTTTTGCATCTTTAACACAAAATCCTTGAAAAACCCTATTAGATATCTCATTAATATTTTGAAAACCTTCTTAATCATTAACAACATTAATCAAAGGTGACTTTCATTTAAAAAGATTCTTCATCCAATTTTGAAAAGATTTAAGGCGCATTTGAATTCTATTAGATTAGTTTTGGATTGTTAGGTGTTTTAACAAAAACGATATCCATTCCTAACTTAGTGTGTCACAATCCTACATAAAAATAGCATACAAGTTATCTTAATAATCTTTTTTGTTCTTCTTAATTTTCTCTTTTACTTCATATATCTTCTTGTTTATGGCTTCAAAAAAATCTACCTTTCTATCATACTTAATTATAAAATGTTAAATCCAATCCTTATTTTGTTAACAAATATAGGATATTCAAAGCCATGGATAGCTTTTCAATAAATTTACAAAAAAAAAAAAGGAAAAAATGGAATTTTTTTAAGGAACACAAATTATAGTATATCCTCCAATGAATTACATTTGGCTTTAATGGCCCCAAAAGTGAGCATGCATATTCTTTGCTAAGAATAATTTCAAAGAAAATTTTTATCACAAAGTATCTGAAGGAGACTAAAGAAATGGTCCATACTCCCAACAACCATAGGTAGGTTTGTGTCTATTTTCTAAAAGTCAATACAATGTTTGTCATGCTTTGATTCATTTTTCAATAATAGTATAAAATGGATTTTAATTACTTGTATAATACTATGTTTAGTCTAAAAAACATCAAATCAAACTATAATGAATTCATTCGATTTGATGATTTTTGTAAGTAATACAAATGATGTTATATCCTTCTTTAATGCATTAAATTTTGCATGGTGGTCCTAAGCGTGAGTATGTATACTTTTTTGATAAGCACAATTTCAAAGAAAATAAGGTAAATGAAAGAGACTAAAGAAGTGGTCCACACTCCCAACAACTGCTAGGTTTCAATGCAATGTTTGTTATGCTTTGATTCCTTTATTCAATAATAGTACTAAAGAAGGTCTTAATTACTTGTTCAATATTATATTTAATCCAATAATTATATAAGAGGTAGTCTTACTTGAAAAGACATTAAACATTTCATTCCAATAAATTTTAAAACTATTATGAACTCATTTGATTTGATAGAAGTACTTCTTAATTGATAAATAATATTTCAAAAATAGATAATCTTAGAAAAAAAAAAAAAAAAAGAGACAATGATGCGGGTTTTTTTTAAGAAATAGTTTTGACAATCTAATTGTTATGGTTGATATAATAATGATTTCATATATGAAAATTATCAACTATTAGAGAAGTAAAAAATTAGTTATCAAGATATTGATTATTATAATTTAATCATTATAAAATTAATTTTGAATATTGATGATGAAATATAAACCATTCGAATTTGAAAAATATTTGGAATTTTTATAACATGTATCATGTTACATCCTCCTTTGATGAATTAAATTTTGGATGGTGGTCCTAAATGTAGCGTGTGCAACTTTTTGGTAAGATTAATTTTAAAGAAAATTTTTACCACAATATGGATGAAAGAGACTAAAAACATGGTCCACACTCACTAACATCAAGTGGTAGGTCCATCTCTGTTATTTAAAAGTGAATGCAAGGTTTGTTATATTTTGATTCTTTTTTCTAATAATAGTATAAAAAGCGACTTGATTATTTTTATAATTTCATATTTAGAGTTGGTTTGGTGGTAATTTTAGGAAGCGTTTTAAGTTTAAAAAGTGTTTTTGAAAAATAAATAAATAAGGTGTTGGAAAAATTTAGGAAACATTTTTAAAATATGAAAAATCGCTTATAGTGTTTGTTGGAAAAATAAAAATAGGTGATTATCCTAAAACACTTTCAGTGTGTTTGACTCGAAGTGTTTTAGTGGAAATGTTTTGTGTAGAAGTGTTTTTTAGAAAAAAAAAAAAAAAATCGCTTAAGAGTGTTTGGTAGTGATTTTAGGAAGTGTTTTTTAACTTTTTTAATACTTGAAAAAATAAAAAATTTTAAGTATTAAAAATGTTATAAACACTTCCTAAAATAACCGTTAAACACACTCTAAGTGTTTCTCCAAAAAACACTATAAGTGTTTTTTCAAATTTTTAAAAGTGTTTCCTAAATTTTACCAAATACTTAATTATTATTTTTTAAAATATTTTTTAGGCTAAAAATGTTTTTTAAAATCACCATCAAACAAACTCTTAGTCTAATAATTATGTAAAATTTAGAATTACTTTCAAATAACTATAAAAAAAAATATTTGGAATTTTTATAACATGAATTATGTTACATCCCTATTTAGAGTATTAAAATTTGAGTGGTGGTCCTAAACATGAGCATGCCTACTAATTTTGTAAAAATAATTTCAAAGAAAATTTTTATCACAAAGCAAACGAAAGAGACTTAAGAAATGGTCCATGCTCACCAATGGTAGAAGATAGATTAATTTCTATTTTTTTTTAAATAGAATGCAAGGTTTATTATGCTTTGATTCCTTTTTTCAATAGTAGTATGGAAGAAGGATTTAATTAATTGTATAATATTTCGTTTGGTTTAATAAATAAGTAAAATGTAGTATTATTTGAAAGACATTAAGAGTGTGTTTGGGAGTTATTCTATAAAGCGTTTTTAGTATTTTTAACACTTGAATGATAAAAAATTTTAAGTATTAGAAATATTAAAAGCGCTTCTTAAAATTACTACCAAATGAGATTTAAGAGTATGTTTGATAGTATTTTTATATAAAGTATTTTTAGTTGAAATGTTTTTCTCTATAATTATTTTTAGGAGAATGACATATCAAGTGTTTATTCAAAAAAATATTATGAGTGATTTTTCAAATTTTTAAAAATGTTTTCTAAATTTTATCAAACACTTTATTATTATTATTATTATTATCAAAAACACTTTTTAAGCCAATAACATTTTTTTGAATCACTAGCAACGAACTCTAAACATATCAGTCCAATAAAATTTTCTTAACAAATTTTAACTACTAAAATTGAATCAAATTAATTATTATGAACTCATTTGATTTGATAATATCACTATTTTCTATGTTGGTAAGTACTAAAGAGGGTCTATCAAAAAGCAATCAATATCATTTTTTTTCTTTAAAAAACAAGACAAGAATATAGCATCAAGAAAAACAAAACATTTTTCTTTTTGTTACTTTTAGGAACATAAAATAAAAAAGCTAAAACGTGTTATGTAACAACGTTTCAAAATTTTCAAAATTTGTTAGAAACTTTTATACATGTTTTACAAAAAATTAAAATAAAATAAAATAAAATATTGCAAAATATATAATATAAGATATATGTTATTTCATATATTCAAGTCTGTTTGAAAGTTTAAAAAATAAATAAATAAATAAATAATTCTAATTTTTATCTTTAAAACTTTGCTACTAAATTTTACAATTAAAAAAATTAAAACTATATTATCGATTTTAATAAAAATAAAATAAAATTTTAATTTTAGTGAAAATTTAAAAAAAAATGTAATTAAATAAATAGCACCTAAACTCTTCACCACATTTAATAATTACTTAAAAAATAAAATCATCCTCATAAACGAAATCCTCAAATAATAATTATCTTACAAAGGAAAAGATTTTCTTGCGAAGAAGTAGAAAAGAAAGGAATTATATTTTTATACGAATGATAAAATAAGAATTAGAATAAATTTTTTAATATGTATATTTAGTTAGATTACATAAATATTTGAATGATAATAAGTTTTCATCATTTTCATAATAAAGTTTTGTTGTGCTGACGGAAACTTTAATGCAAAGAATATTAATTCTAGAATACAAAGATAAAACAATCAATACAAAGGTACACTTTAACGTGTTTTGACCGATCATGCTTACATCCATGAATAAGAGAAATTTTTTCCATTGTATCATAAAAAATATTATAGAAAACAAAACTAAATACAATTGTTGGGTTCTTGAAACATCTTATGTTTTCTTACTCCTTGTATCCACACTATGCTCTGTTCCCGCTTTCATTTCCTTCTTTGGTGTTCATCTCTGCATATGTATGGCCGTTATCATTCTTATGATCTTTGTTTCGGTCTCTATACACGCCGCCATCGTCATGCTCCCTTGAGTGCGTCTCATTTTCCTTCTTTGCATTTCATGGATCCTTCACGTCAAAATACTCCCCCCCGCGCACCACTTCTCTCTCTACACCGCAGCCATGCTCATTCTCCCTCATTACTGCATGGCTGCCACCTTTCATACCCGTCTCCTCAGGCTCGCTCGTTTAGCTGGATCCATGGCGGCCGCACCTCCTGGACGTCGCCGAGCCGCCGCCGCTCGCTCCGGCCACGCGCGCCTGCACCAGCCGCCACAGCAGCAGCGTCGAAGACGCCGCCGCAGCAGCAGCAGCATCGAAGACGCCGCCGCCGCAGCAGCAGCGTCGGGGACGCCGCCGCCGCAGCAGCAGCGTCGCGGACGCCGCCGCCGCAGCAGCAGCGTCGAGGACGCCGCCGCCGCAGCAGCAGCGTCGGGGACGCCTCCGCCGCAGCAGCAGCGTCGAGGACGCCGCCGCCGCAGCAGCAGCGTCGAGGACGCCGCCGCCGCAGCACCTCCTCGTCGCCGCCGCCCGCGGCCTCTCTCCTCCACGCGCGCGCCTGCACCAGCCGCCATGGCAGCTGCGCCGAAGACGCCGCCGCGGCAGCACCTCCTCCTCGCGCCACCGAAGCCCGAGGGGCTGTCCACTTGGCCTGGAGGATCCACAACCCCGAATACCGCCGTTGCTGCCGCCGCGTGGAGGTGACGGAGACGTTGCAGCCGGGGGGAATATGCAAGGAAGAAGATGAAGATGAGGACTTTGGGCTTGGATTGGGGCACTAGGCCCAAGTTTGGGGTGGTCTGGGCTTGGGATAAGGCAAGGCCCAATTTTGTGTTGATTGGTTTTTGGATTTGGGCTTGGGCTTAGGCTTAAGAGCTTGGGATCACTATTATTATTATTATTATTATTATTATTAAGTCTTATCCTATTATTATTATTATTATTATTATTATTATTAACCATTATCCTATTATTACTATCACTATTATTATCATTATTATTGCTATTAATTCAACTTTCAAAATTTTGTTATTATTATTATTTCAAAATATTATTATTATTATTATTATTATTATTTCAAAATCTTACTATTATTATTTCTTGTTAATTCGACTTTCAAAATATTGTTGTTATTATTATTATTAACTCAACTTTTAAAATAGTATTCGTATTATCGCTATTAATTCAAACTTTCAAAACCCATATTATTATTATTAATATTAATTCAACTTTTAAAACCTTATTATTATTATTATCATTATTTCAAAATCTTATCATTATTATTGTTATTATTATGATTATTAATGTTATTAACTTAACTTTCAAAATCACACCATTATTATTATTATCGACTCAACTTTTAAAAATCTTACTATTATTATTGTTATCAATTTAACTTTTAAAATATTACGATTATTATTATTATTATTTATTCAATTAAAATATTCCTATTATTATTCTTATTGTTATTATTAACCCGAACTCTCAAAATCTTATTACTGTTAAAACATTACTATTATTATCATTATTAATCCAACTTTTAAATTATTATCATTATTATAATTAACGTATTATTATTATTATTATTATTAACAGATATCATTATTATTATTATTATTAACAGATATTATTATTATTATTATTATTAACAGATATCATTATTATTATTATTATTAACGAATATTATTATTATTATTATTATTATTATTATTAACGGATATTATTATTATTAATGGATATTATTATTATTAATGGATATTATTATTATTAATGGACATTGTTATTATTAACGGACATTGTTATTGTTATTATTATCGATATTATTATTATTATAAGCAAAGCCTATTTCCCATCTCCTAAGCCCATGTCCACCCTAGCCTAAACCCTTTAACCCCTTTTAAAAAAAAACCTATTATTATTAACCCCTTTTCAAAACCCATCTTAAAGGCCGGACCCTAAAAACCCCTTTTAAAAAACCTCCTAAGCCCATTTCCAAACCTCAACCCATTTTCAAAGCCCAAGGCCCATTCCATAACTTCCTTCTAACCCTTTTTCAAAAGCCCAAGCCCATTTCCAACCTTTATCCATTTTCAAAGCCTATTGTTATTTATTATTGTATTATTATTTTCTTTGCCACGACATGGGGATATTTTCTCAATCCGAATCTTTTAAAGTATTACTAATATTTATTATAGTAGGTAAGAACTTTATTTTACATATGTCTCATTACAAAATCTGTCAAATTATTTCTGCCTTGCAATCCTTTTTCAAAATGTTGAAAATATCTCACGCGTAAACTTGTAGGACACGTTTCTTATCCATTTCTATCACCATTTTTCAAACTTTCAAAGCCTCCAAAAGTTCTCAAATTGTAGGTGAGTGTACAGTTGTCAAAAGTGTGGGGAGTGTAGATAGTTCCTTTGCTATTAAGTATTAATGTCTCCATTTATTGTTACATGCTAAAAAACTCACTTACTATTTTATTTAATTTAAAAATAATAATTTTCAAATATCTCTAAATATCAAATTTTGTTATAATAATTAATTATGTAATTAGGAGAAAATTAAATATTTAGATAATAATTTGGATAGCAACTCTTATATAAAATATAAGAATTTTTTATGACTTTTTTTGTATTTCATTATTAAGATTAATTCATTAATTTTTATTTAACTTATGAAAGAGTTTCAAATCCTATTTTTTTATTTTTCAAAATTAATTGGAATAGTTAATTACAATGGAATTTTTTTCTAGTGTGGATCGTGTTTTGAAGTTCTAATTAAAAATTTTCATTGGAATTAAGTATTGATAGTTTGTTTTGGTTTTATTATAGAATAAGAAGTTGAATTTTAAAAATTTATAAGAAATTCATTTCTAATCTAAATTTTATCATTTTTAGGAGGAACCTAAAGAAATTTATAGAAGTTAAATTTCATGAAAATTTTATGAATTGTAAGATGAAAATAGTGAGTGTATGGTAAATTTTTTATATTGGTTATAAAAATAAAATCTATTTCAGCCATATTGGTTTTTTGGGATGATAATTTTACTAATTTATAGTAAACTTATTTTTTATTTTATTTGCACAAAATTTAGGTAATTTTAACTAATTTTTTAAACTATGGTTTTTTTTTTTTTTTTTGGCTTTGTTTATAATTATAACAAAGTTAAAAATTGAAAGAAAAAAAAAAAGAAAAAGGACAAAGCGATGTATTTTCATGTATCAAACCAATAATTGGATTTGCAACATTGGCTATTTTTAAATATTTATATAAAAAAAATTAATTTTAATATCTTCTAAAACAATGAAAATTTAAACAATTACTTTTATAGGAGGCATTTTTTAAATTTAAAAAAAAAAACATTTATACGATGAACCTTATATGGATATAACTTACAATATATCGGCATAATATAATATTTAATATATTACTTTAAATAAGGTATACACAAGCTTATAATACAATATTTTTTAAGAGGTATTCTAATTCAAAACTGTGGTGATTAAATAAAGAACAAATTTGGAAAATAAATAGTGTCTAGAAATTAATTTTTTTTATTTATCACATAATTGAATACTAAAATTTTAATATTTAATTTTAAGTTTTATTAAAACATATCCTTATGTTGTCCTCCAATGATTTAAAAATAAAAAGAAAATGCTAATTGGTGCTCTACTGTCACCTTCACTGGTACCTTATGCAAGGGTATCAAATGCTTATAAGTGATAGAAAAAAATAATAATAAGAACAAAATGTATTCATTGTTATTATTCTGTATTTTGACTCTATTCACCTATTAATGTAAGATAAAAAAGATGATAAAAGATTATCTATGTTATATAATATCTATCTATTTTTATTATTTTAAATTAAATAACAAAATGTATTCATTGTTATTATTCTGTATTTTGACTCTATTCACCTATTAATGTAAGATAAAAAAGATGATAAAAGATTATCTATGTTATATAATATCTATCTATTTTTATTATTTTAAATTAAATAACAAAATTAAAGTACTTAAAAATTATTTATTATTATTTTATGTTTTACCTTTTTTTTAATGGAAAAAGACCATGAAACAGAATACTTTTAAATTTAATTGAAAAATAAGTTATAATCATTTTTGAAACTAAACTTTGTAACATCTCTAAAAAAAATTTGACCTCCAAATGATTTAACTCCTATTACAAATATCTTTCTTAATTAAATAATTTGCTTTTCTATTTGTTTTTTTTATAAATAGGATGAAATTATAAATATTTAAAAAATAAGATAACTTTCAAATGTCCTTCATTAATAATACGATAAAATTAGAAATATTATTATTTTTATTATAACAATCCATTACTATTATTCTTGTTATTATTTTTACCATCAATTATTCACTTATTAGCAAATGATAGAAAAGATGATAAAAGATTATCGATGTTGCATACTTTTAAATAAAATAAAAAAAATGTTTAAACAAAAAAATAATAATAATAGATGAGGAAGTTTTAGTAAATTTACAAGCTCATAATAACATTGAGGAAAATTTGGAGTGATTTTGATAATAAAAATTATATCTTATTATTGATTTTCAACTTTAAAACTTAATAATAAAATTTGATAACAAATTTC
The DNA here is from genome assembly GCF_004353265.1 of Vitis riparia. NCBI lineage: Eukaryota > Viridiplantae > Streptophyta > Magnoliopsida > Vitales > Vitaceae > Vitis > Vitis riparia. The sequence continues at coordinate 4,498,329 of NC_048443.1, forward strand.
TATCTATCAAAACAATTTTAAACTGTGAAATCTTTTCCTCAATATCTTTGTGTCATTTTTTTTTCTAAAAAGCACATCATCAGCCTAAAAACTCCTGACAAACCATTGCAATATTCCAAATAAATTTATTTTCGCTTTCTTTCCTAAACTTTGAAGCGGCACATTCATTCACACAAGTAGTAAAGAAATAAAAATAAAATAAATTTATTATTATTTTGCATTTTACTTCTTTTCTTTTAAATAAAAAAAAAGTATAAAACATAACACCTACAAATTTGATAGAAATATAAATTCTAATCATTTTCAAAATCCAACCTTGTAATATCTCTAGAAAAATTTAACCTCCAAATGATTTGATTTGATAATAATTATACATATTTAAATCATAAGATAATTTCTAAATATCTTTCATCAATAACATAATAAAATTAGAAATGTTATTATTTTTATTATAATAATTTATTACTATTATTCTTTTTATTATTTTTATCATCAATTATTCATTTATTAGGAAATGATAGAAAATATGATAAAAGATTAGATATGTTGCATACTTTTAAATAAAATAATAAAAATGTTTAAACAAAAAAAATTAATAATAGGTGAGGAAGTTTTAGTAAATTTACAAGTTTATAAATACCAAGGTAAATAATAATATGATGAGAGAAATCGTTTTTAGAGTGATTTTGGTGACAAAAATTATATCTTATTATTGATTTTCAATTTTAAAACTTAATAATAAAATTTGATAACAAATTTCTATCTATCAAAAAAAATTTAAAACCGTGAAATCTTTTCTTCCACATCTGTGTCTTTTTTTTTTTTTTATCTTTGATTATTGAATTAAACTGGACTATCTCTAATTCAATCTCTGATTCCATGATTTGATCCAGATGGTGGAGGACGCACTGAAGGGTTGGGACCACTTCTCCACTAGCCTTCATCTCCATCTCCATCTCACTCTCACTTAGTCTTAATAGGTTGAGCCTTAAAATAATGAGGAGAGCCAATCAGATTATAACTTGGGCATTAAGCCATTCCACGTGGGTGGAACCCATCTCATTTCACGCGCCCTGTACAATCTCTAAGAATTCAGCGCCAGATTCTGAGGCCCTAGGATGATGACACGTAGCCGATGTGTCTAAATGTTACGTGGGGACGACGTTGCTCCACGGTGGTGAGCAACCGGGCAAACTCTCCTTCTAGAAATCTTTGCAATGATTATGGTGTGTAGTCGCGGACTATACAGCAGTGGATTATTGTATTGACAAGTGATAAGGAAATTAAGGTGTAAATGGAGGACATGATTTGGGTTCAGCATATTTGTTGGCCCCAATTAATGTGAAGATGGGCTGGATGTTGGGCCTCCAGTCCAGTTAAGCTGAGGGTCAGCCCATATATGAACTACAAAGCCTATGAGGATGAAAATAACGTGGAAGGGGCAGAGCATGGGCAATGACAAGTAGCGGCCACTAGCCGCTAATATCAAATCGTCCATTAGAAGATGAAGAGGAGCAGCAACCTACTAGTACCATGAAGGCAAAGGTGGAAGAGCAAGAGGAGTTTCGCGGCCGCAAAGCCCTAGATTCTTCCGACGGCCCATCCACCCAACAACTCGCCGACTCCTTTCAAGCTCAAGGAGACAAGCTTTCCGAGGTACTCGCTGATATTTTCCTCTTTTTCCATTTTGTTCTTCTTTTCATCTCCGTTCTGTTTTTAATAATATTCAAACTTACTTAACCTATTTGTTTAATTCAATACTCTCTTTTTTTAGAAATCTTTATATATATTGTGAATTTTATTATCAGCATGATATTTATTTTCTATTTATAAGATTAAAGTATAAAATTAAAACTGTTAAAAATAAAAAAGAAGTAAATCCCTACTTAAATTAATTAAGAGAAGATATATTAAGTAAATAAAGAATAAAAAAAGATTAATAATAAAATAAATTACTTATAGGTTAGTATTTAATAGTTTATATTATTAGATTATAGCAAGGACTTTTTTTTTTTTGTGTATAGGGATTTTTAAATTGTAATATGATTTTTTTTTTTTTGGATGGAGTTTTCTTTATCATATATAGTTATTTGCTTGTCTTTATACTGTATTATCTGTTGTTTTAAAAGAAATGAAAATTATTTATCCCACATCTTCTTAAAACTATTAGATATATTTATTAAAACTTTGATTCCCTTATATAATGCAAGTTCAATAAATATGCAACCATTGTACCCTGCTGTGATGGCCTTTTAGGACGGAGGGAGCAATAACAGGAGGATACCTATTTTGGAATGACAAGAATTGGGGAGGGAGCCCACTGCTTGATACTTATTTTGGAATGACAAGGCTGGGGAGGGATCTGGTGGTTCCTGATCAACCTCAATTGGTGCTACACTTTAGGGAAAAAATCATCTCATCAAAATAAGATTTTAACTTATAAATTTTTTTAAAGAAATTTTAGAAACGTTTTTAGAAATACGATGTTTTTGTTATAAATTTTTTTAAAAGGAAAAAAAATTATTTTTTGAAAAGATTATTTTAAAAGAAAATAACAATTTTTTAATTTTCTTTTTCTTACTTGATAAAAATTTCTACTACATTAGTCTAAAAACTATTTTTTTTAAGCTACCATATTGATTGTAAAAAAAATCCCACCGTTCGATGACCACATTACAACAAGCATGTGCATATATTGTTTCTTGAAATGGGGATGGAATGGTTGTGTGAAATGAAATGGATATATCAATCATTACATAAGAAGAAAAATAAATTCACGACTTAACTCATAGTTGTGAAAGGGGCACCTAGGCTCCAGGCACGCAATGCCACCCTCCAGCGCCTCACCTGATTGCAGGCGCCGTCCCTTCATGGAGGCACTGATTAGGCACGCAAGGCGCTTACCTCCCAACCAGGTGCAACGCCCCCAACAGGCACACGTTTATCCTCATCCATTGTTTTATTCTTCTTCTTATTTTTATGCGTCTTCTTCTTTTGGTCATTTTCTCACCCTCCGATGATGAGTTGCAGACCAATAGAGGAAGAATGACAAGAGTTTTCTTTTTTTTTTTTTAAGACCAAAACGACGTCGTTTGGTTTGTTCTTTTAAAAGAACATGGTCCAAATCAACGTTGTCTTTTACATTTTTTTTTTATTTTAAAAAGGCCAAAAATAATGTTGTTTTGGCCTATTCTTCTTGTAAAACCCAGTATATGTTTGTGTTTGGACTTGTAAAACACAAAAAAAAATAAAAAATGCCCTAGCCTCTTGAATAATGTGAAGAAAAAAATAAAACGAAGAAATAGGGTAAAAATAGAGAAAAATTTTTAGGCACTTGATTATATTATATAAAATATATATGTAAAATAAGGTGTGTCTCACTTCACTAAGTCTACACTTTAGGTGTGCCCATGGAAGAAAATATCGTGTATCGAAGGACAGCGACACGATATTTCTCCGTCCAGCGATTTTTCGGAATAAATCGTGAAAAATCGCCTATTTCTCGCGATATATCGGCGATTTTCCTCGATATATCGCCTGGTCAACGTGGGTCAAACGAAGTCAAATCCGCTACAGTACGCTTCCCATTTGCTGCCGAGGGGATTTGAACCCCAAACCTTTTGGTTTGGGGTTCAACCACTTACCATTTGGGCTAACTAGCCCCTTGATATATAATGTGCAAAACATATATATATACTTAAACTCAGTATGAAAATATTAAAAGAATATTTTAAAAAGCAAATTAATTATAATTAAATACAAGATCTTTTAATTAATTACCAAAAATATAAAAATTATATAATTTTCTTCATAATGTTTTTAATATCATTAATAATTAATTAAATATTAAAAAAATTATATATATATCATAATTTATTTTATATTGTTTAATACAATTGAATTAAATGGATCATATTTTAATATTAATATATATTTTAAAATTAGACATATTATAATCAAATATCATAATATTAGGTGTAATTTAATAATAAATATACACTTATAAAATTCATATTTTTATCGATACATACGATATTATTATCAAATATAATAAATCATGATATACATATATCAAAATTTTCAATAAAATAACTTTAGAATGTCTATTATACTTCTAATTATATTATTATGAGGTTTTCCTTACATTTTTATGAGTTTTTAACAATTTTAAGCTTATTAATATTTTTTTCCAAAATATCCGCCGATATATCTCCGATATATCTGATATATCCGTAAAATCGAAGTACCGATATATCCGTGATTACCGATATTTTCATCCTTGGGTGTGCCTTTACACCTCAAGCTCCAGGAGGACTTTGCGCCTTGGTGCGCCTTAAGCCTTTTAAAACTATGACCCAACTACTCATTTGTAGTTGCCTTTTGATCACTTACACTATTTCTTGAAACGGATGGAATGGTTATGTGAAATGAAATGGATGGATTAATCATTACACAAGTTCTTGTGTTGTTTCTTGAAGTAGATCCATCCAAAATTCTTGATCCAACTGTTGGTGTTAAGCCAACCAGAGTCAAGTCTGTCCAACTTCCAAAAAGTTAGGCGGACTTCTTCTCTGCACAAAAGGATGTCTGGACAGGTGGTCCAGGCAAGCCCCACCGAAGCTTAAGTCAGACAAAGATAGCTTTAATCATTTGTGAGAAAGAATGAGCGTATATGTGTGCGTACCTTGTTCGTGCTTTTGAGGGGTTTATATAAAGCTGATGGCATCACCACTGTAGTGCTGGCTATGCACTCTAATATTTCTTATAATGATGATTGTCCATAGGGCGGCTGGGCAATCATGTCAAATGAGGGCGGCTAATTGGTGCCATATGCTGACGTGCCAAAATCTCGGACTATGCAGCTGACTGTCCATTCATCCTACCAATGTCTGGGATTATGTGTAACAATTAATTGATATTGACTTTTAGATGTAAATGGAGTCCCGTCCACCGCTCAGATGTCAGGTGTCCAGGCGGGCGCTCAGACATCAGGCGTAGTTGATCACGCTTGCCAGAAGTCTTGAGGACTTGATTGGATAGATTTTCCAATCTGAGATTCCGGTGAGCCCAGATTGTGGATTCCATCTAGCCTTATGGAAGAAAGGAAAACTCTCACTGTTTAGACGAAGTGAACCCAGACGGGTTACATGTTTGTCCTGATCGACCAAAGGGTCTTGAGTTTAAGAAGGACACATGGAGGGGAACCCCCCACAATGCCCTCTTAATTTGTCTACCTCTGTTCAGAAGTGCAGCTGACGAGTTGAGGTGGAACGGATTATTCGTCTCTTCAAGTCTCTTGGGCACGCTTTAAAACACGTCACTTGGAGAGGCAATGATGCTTCACATCCACCAAGGTTGGCCGTCAAACGACGCGCCTTATCGAGAAGCGTTTCCAAGCGGCTTGTCTCTTCAGATTCCTAGGTTTTTGGGCCCTTATAAATATAGGGGCTCCACACCTTTCGGGTTACTTTTTGGTCTTTTCTCGCTTCGGAGTTTTTCCTTCCCTCTTTGAGCCTTCATCTCTGCGTCTACCTCCGGTCGTCCTTTGCCTTCTCGCTGCCATCCTCAGGCTTGTTTCTAGTGGATTTCTTCTCGCTAAGGAGCGCTCACTTCTAACCCCGGTAAGCTTCCTGCCACTCACCATTCTTTCTGTTTGAAGTTCTCTTTTGAACCGCGCGCGACGGTTATTGGGTTTAGATAGAAAATGAACGCCCTGACATCCAGATTCTAGGGTTTTTTTTTGTGTTTTTGCTTTGGAGAGGATGGTTGTACCGGTGGTCAGATTTAGGGCTTTTCAGGTTCCTTTTTATTCTCCCACGTTGTCAGTGCATTCAACCGTTGGTTCAAGTGTTTCGTCCTACTACCATTGCGCTGACACGATGGGGGCGATCCTTCCTCTGTCTACCGATTTAAGAGACTTGCCCTGCAAGTTTCGTTTAGACGATCCGTTTAGACTCAAACTTTTGGTCCATCTAGGTTTCTTGTTGTATTGTTGAGGCACCGTTGAATAGCGGTTGGGTCGGGTGATCGATTTTGATAACTGCGTTGTCCCATTTCTATCTTATTAATACTAAAAAAAAGTAACTGAAAATAAGAGTAAACTAATGTGAAAACAAAATAGAAGAAGTTCACAGTAGTCATATCTAGGAATTGTTTGGCTTTGAGCTTTACTTTCTTTCTCACAACTCAGAAAGATCTCCCTCAACTTCTTTTCCTCAAACGTATATCACCTAGCTTCCTCTAAATCTTTTGCTCACTCTCTTAAAATCCATATCCTCCTTCCTCTACTCACAGCTCCCTTATCAACCTACACAACCTATAGCTTTTCTTACATCATTTTCTCCCCTCTGCCCCACCAAATTGCTCCAACTTTCACCCAGTTCTTGCTTCTCCTCCAAGCCTCCCCTAACAGTCTCTTATTGCTTACCCTTTTCTCTACTCTCCTCGTTCAAAAATGTCTCCATCTTAACCACCACCATGCCAAGGTAGTAGTGTCATTTTCTCACGCGTCTCTTGCAACCCACTCACTTTTATAGATGTCCCCCACTCCCTTCTGTAGAGAAGGTTTCACTATCCTGTAAAAAAAGCCAAACTCTCATAGAGGCAAGAAAGTAATGCGACATAAATTTTAACAAAATCTGATCAAGTAATTAGCTCTTTTGCATGTGAAAGTGCTTGTTGGGCATCATATGCCTAGCTATAAGATGTAGGACAAGAAGCCTTGAACACTTTAGAATACTCTGTTGGCTTGGAGGTCTCAGGAGTACTGTAGGCGCTAGAGCAGCAGTATTCAGGCTTGTTGAATGCCATGCATGCACTGTTACAAGCTACAACAGTACCATTCCTTAGAACTTGCAGGTCCTTGGGGCATCTCTGATTGAAGTCTGAAACACATGTGACTACCTTGCACTCACCAGACCTGCCAGAAGGGAATATTGACTCTAGCATGTTGTATCTATCAACTAGGCTAACATCATAAAAATCTACAGGGCTATCAAGGGTAAACTCTGCAAGTGTTGCTGGTGGTACACAACTTCCCTATCCTGAGTTGTCAAATGAACAGCTACAGCGGCCCCAAAAACAGCCTGACCACCCTTGTGTGGCATTGATATCTACTGATTGACCTGGTCTTAATTCAAGTTTGCCATCCATTAGTTGAGGTTTTCCAGATCCAGGTGTGATCCCCTGCCATAGAGTTTTCCTGCATCTATTTTGTAATGTGAAAATCGCTGCATCAACACCTGAGAAGAATCAAGAACATAATGCAACATTACTACTTATATTTAGATGTGTAGATCAACCAAGTGTCACAGGAAATGGGAAGTTCATTAGTGTATTTGCTAGTACCAAAGACATAGAAAACCTAGAGAAGGTGAATATATGACAATGTCATTGGAAAGTACTGAATGTAGGTTGTGGAAATTTGGTGTCTCAAATAAAAAAAGGACTAGAGATTTGTATAGAGAGGATCAGCAACACACCACCCTTAAAGAGGGGTGAGCTAGTTTTCTAAATTAAGGCGTGGGGGTGAATCTCTGTTATGATGTGTGTTCTGTTTTTCAAAGTGGCTAGCCATGTCTTGTTATTTAGAACAGCAAAAGAAGCCTAGGATTTTCCCTTTAGAAATTGATGTTTATAGAGGTGATCTGTTGCCATCTGGCATGCCTTTGGTTGTTGGATATTTGAGGGTTGTCTTGGCTTGAATTCAATATTTTTAACCATGCACTTGGCAGAAAATCAGATGACCTTTTTAAATTTAGAATTGTAACCTTCTAACGTTGGTTGTTTTAAAGAATATGCAGAAGTCAAGGTATTTGGGGTACAATGTTTAGGCTTTAACGATAAGCCCATCTTGATGAAATCTTTCTGGTTTGTACAAAGATTGAATCCTCAACTCCATTGAGGACAAAACCTCATGTGGCATGCTTTTGTCTTTAGACCAATAGGGAAATAAATGTTGATAAAAAATTTAGGTGTAATGGAGTCATCAATTTTATTGGAAGAGCTTATTTCAAATTGGTTTGGGTTCTACTATTTTGTAAGCATTGCTTGTTCTACTTACTGTAATCTTAGCCTCAGGTTTAGAGCTTTATTTAGTGTATCATATAAATCCTGACAACATCCTTTTTTAAACAAAAGGTTGTTTCTAACTCTAGGCAATGAACATTAAAGGTTTCCAAAGTTGGTTTAAATTATTGTCTTTTCCCTGGAACCTTGTGGGAAATGGTGAATCAATAGACTTCTGGAATGACTATCGGTTTCCAACTAGGTGATATGGTCATGGCAGAGGCTCTGGACTCCTTTAGTCAGCCTTGGCTGATCAGCCAAAAACATACGATAAGAAACTATGTCTTGTTATATTATAATTCATTCTTAGACATGGAATAACTGTTAAGATATAGCTGGAGAGCATTGAAGCACCTGGGACATAGATAATAATAACATCCATTATAGAATCAAATGCCTCAACTTCTATCCCTCAAAAGGGTTAAAGTTAACTTCGGGATGACATATGGATGAGTGAACCATGCTCAAGGACATGCCTGGCTAGATTGCATATCAACTTAGCCCCATGTCCATCTGCACCAGCCTTCCAGCCTTCCAATCAAAGCATTGAACAGCATCAACCATAGTATGCATCAAACTGGATACCAACAACATCCCTGGGCAGCCTCTGCTTACACCGCCAAACAAGACAAAATTGATGTTTTTTTCCTTAGTTTGTTCAAAATCCTCTTGTTCTTTCGAGCAAACCAAGAACCCTTTTATTGGAACTCATTAGGATCATCCCATTTCTCATGGTCTTTCATGCTAGATGTCACAGGTCATGGAAGGTACAGTCTGAGTGTTTATTTCACAACTTCTTACAAGTAGGGGAGGTTTGGGATATCTGATTCTGGTGGCAAGTTTGTTAAGATTACCATTCATTTAGGAAGTCAAATCAATTTTATTAGAAGGGCTGTAAGCTATTCTTTATTTGCTTCTAAGACTAGAAAATTGGTTTGTAGCTGATTATCTCTATATGGAATTTCAATTCCATAAGCTTCTAAGCTTGGAGAGTGAATGTAGTTTGGAAGTTCTCCTCAATCCATTTGTTGTCTATTATTAATTCTGTTGTGTATTTGGATTTATGTGGGGTCTTTTCTTTAGGCTATGTTTGGTTCCCGGAAAGTACAAAGGAAAGAAAAAAAATGCTAAGGAAAATGATTTTCTCATGTTTGGTTGTCCTATAAAAAATATCAAAGAAAATCAAATATAATTAAAACTAATTAAAAACTTATGTATTTTTAAATTATTTAATCTTTATATTGATGAGTTAAAATAAATAAAATGAGTTTGAAGTAACAAAAAAAATAATTTATCAACTTTTAATCTATTTTTTTATTTTCCTTCACTTTTTCTTTCCTTCTACTTTTCCTTTGTATTTTCTTTCCCTCGCATTTTCCCTCAAATTTTCCGGGAACCAAACATAGCCTTACAGTCCTCAAAGTTGGGTTTATGGTAATGTAGTTTTGGTGGAGTCAAAACGGCGTCGTAGGGCGCTTTTACCATAGATAGTGTAGTGAATTATAGTCTTTATCCATGAAAAAATGGTCCAACCAGCCGCTTCCACGTGCAATACAAAAAATCTGGTGTGTAGATTGAAAGTGCTAAGCCACCCAAAAGTGTGACTGACGTGGCGGATCTTCCACCAGTTAGATCTCAGCTTTACAATTACCAAAGCACCCTCGTCGTTTGAAAGAAACGTCTCTCATGCTTCGTCAGTCCAGCTTTTTTTTAATGACTGAAATGTCCTTCTCTCTTTATTTCAATTTTGACAAGTAGAAAAGGAAAAAAACATTAAAAATTGGAAACCATATAAAAAGTTTAATGAAAAGAATGAAAAATAGTAAAAAATAAAAATAAATAAAACATTAAAATAAAACTAAAAATAATAAAATTTTTATCTACTTTTTGTTTTATATATATATATATATAAAGGATTTGATGAAATAGAAATACAAAAAGAGATTCATCTACAGGAAAGGATTATATTATTAAAATTCAAGAAATAAAAATTAGAAAGAAAAAAAAATTGTTGATTGACTTTTTAATAAATTTGGACGGTAATGTATTCAGTTTTAAATGAAAAATAAATTAAAATAATAGTTACAATTTGAAAAAAAAATAAAAATAAAATAAAAACTATTTGAATATTAAATTGATTTTAAGGAAGATTTTATTTATTATTTATTTTAATTTTTAGAGTAATATTTAAAAATATGACAATTTAATAAATATTTACAAGTTTACATACTTTGAAAGAATCTAATTAAAAGTTATGTTGAGAACTTCTTATCATAAATTTGGAAGTGGTTTTAAAATTGAGATATTTTAATAAATATTTTACAAGGAAACTGTGTTTTTATAAAAAATACCAGTTAATCCACAGTGGGACGTCAACAATGGCGACAAGAAAAATATGAACCCTACGAAATCCCCTCTTTTCCAACGGTGGAAACAATTGAAGGCGTTACCATGTGGCAAGTGGGAAGCTTACCCCACAAATCCTATGAGAGATGTGGTATTATATAATAAGTTGGCTGCTTCTTCCTTTCTTTCTCCATCCGACGAAGCAACTAATGCCCTATTAATTTAGTCTAGAAGTATATATTTCAAGGTCAAAAGAGATGCCTAAGCCAAATAACAATGACAATTAATAAGACAAGACATTGCATCATGAACCTTAACTGATATAATATTTAAAAATAGAAGAATGAAAGAGGATAACGAATAAGTCAAATAATAATAATAATAATAATAATAATAATAATATGAGAGATTAGTTAATGCTTATGCTAATCTTGATAAGAAGACTAGAGGTATAAATTATTAGAAACAACTAATTCTTCTTTTTCTTACATTTACATATAGGGTAACCGAAGGAGGTATATTTAGAAGATATGTGCAAGGAAAGGAAAGAAGAAAGAGCAAAAGGGGTTTCGTCAAGAATTACACTATTCAAAGATCTCAATTCTCATTTTAGGGTTTGGTTATAGAGGAAATATAATTAAAATTTTTGCAACTCTCTTTTCAAATTTCCAATCACTCTTCTATCTATCCCAATTCATTTTCTATATTCCCAGACAATGAAAAATGTAAAAAAAGACTAAAACATATTAACACCACAAAAATCAATGAAGGCATGTATAGGTTGAGCAACTTTTGGGAAGTTTACATTTATTGAATATATATATATATATCGTTATTTATGAATCCTATGGACATTATATATTTTATTATGGAATTAATATAACAAAAAGAAATATATAATTAAATCTAAATCATCATATTCTCACTCCAAAAATATGGATATTCATTAATTAAATTTAACATTATATTTGTGCCTTCATTATTGAGAAGGTTTTGAGTATTTTTCTTGTTTTATTACTGAATTTCATTAATAACTTGTTGATTAAACACTCAAAGTAATTTCATTTTCTTGACATCGCAGTGAGTAAGAGTAAGGATTAAGTGAAATTTCAAGGCAACAGTACTTCTCAATTTTAGAAGAGTAATGCAATTATATCTTCTTTTGTTGCTGTTATTTCCATCTATGTTAGAACAATTATTCTTGGTAAGAAGTTTGAGATGAAGACTATTGGGCCCATTCCACTCCTCTCTGACATAATTGCCCCAATCTTCTTGTTGTTGATTTTAGTTCCAATATTTGGATGGCTGCTGCTTGTTTTATTGGTCTTCCATGCAGCAAAGATGATATGGGACTACTTACCTTACAACAACTATATCACCATTTTCTTTACCAAGCAAATGGTCGAGTGTCCAACTTATTTGTCATACTCATGAGTGGTAGTAATTCCACACCGGGACCACAAGAGCTTCCAATTTAGACTCCTCTTCCATTAGCAGGTATGATGCTAAATGTACTATGAATGTTATATTTGTTTGCCACTTTTAAACTTGCAATGTTGGTTTTCAAGTTGTATGAATAAGATTGAATCAAACTCATATCTATTAGAGTTCTTTTATTTTTCATTTTAAGTTCTTATGAATGATAAGAGATTCAAGAATGTGTATGTTATAAAATTAACTTGCATAAATATTTTAGGTAGAATATACTCTTTACTTCTCGGCAAATGCAAATGATATACTTTTAAAGAAGATGAAAACATCATATGATGGACTAAATTAAATAGGACACTCACTTAGAATATGATTGTTAGGTTCAAACTTCAAATGGATATATTATTTGTTATTATGATAACATAAGTCAATTTTATTTTTATTTTTTTCAAATAATTATAAAGTAAATGTATCATTTTCAAAATTTATCACGTACTAAGTTTCATCTATTGGGTTTCACTTATTTTTCTTTTTATTGTTTAATTATATTTCACCCATTTTCAATTTTCAATTTTTGTAAGAGACAAACATTATACTAACACAAACCATTTTTAAAAAAAAATTGCACAACTTATGACCCAGGGAAAGTGAGTAGGCATTGGAGCAATTCCGAAGGCCCACTAGGCTAACCTAAGAATGGCCCGGGCCAACATGGTCCATTTACATGCCTACTTTTTTATTATAGGCTCACTTAGCTGCATCTCCCAGGAAGTGAAACACAAATTGGCCCAAATAAATTTCCCGACTCAATGCACTTCCTACAATTCTACCAAAAAAGACCTAATTTCTCATTACATAATTTACATTCTCATTGAAAAAATGAGAATAAAAACATAATCAAGTTATGACACAAAAGATTTTATTTTTTTAATTCTATCTAGACCTTGAAAATTTGAAAATAAGTAAAACAAAAAGATGAGTTATAAACCAAGCGCACCAAAAGTAAATCCAAAAGTGGGATAGCTAGGTAAGGATAATAATCTAAACAAGTAGGCTTATCAATTGTTGAATCTATAGGAATCTGTAATCTCCCTAGGCATTATGAATTATAGTCAATAATTTGAATTTCTTATACTGTTGGTGGGAAAGTTGATTCTTCTACATGACATCAGCCAAGAGGGATTATGAGATATGTACGAACTTTTTACAAGACAAAAATCTTAAGAAACATGACCTATTAAGAAAATTTAAAAATAAGTAATTTTTAAAAATATTATGAACAACAATTAAAAATATGAAAAATATTTTTAAAAACTTTTGTAATACATGTAAATAAATAAAAGATAAGATGAGAAAATTATTTTTATATTCTGAGCTGTCAAATAATTTTATTCCTAAAAATAATTGAAAAGCATTTTTAAAATCTGCTATAAAAAACTATTAGAAATGTTTTTCAAAATATTATTAGACAAGCTTAGTATTGTCCTTAGTATTTTTTACTTATATAAAAAATTAATTTTTAGTGGTTGGAAATTATTATAAGTTTAAAATGTGTGTATATTTTCTTTTTACTTAATTTAAAAGAATTTATCCCACATCAATGGGGACAAAATATTTTTTCCATTTAATATTTTATCTCATGGTGTGATGTGTTTTTACTTTTCTTAAGCATTCCAAAATTGTAGTGGGCCTAAATCTCATTTCCCACTATACCTTAAAGAATCAAGTGGGCCATTGTTAGTAACTTCATCCACCATGGTTATATTATTGATATCTTGATGGGAGAAGCTGTTTTTAATGTTGTTTTGATAGTAAAACGTTGTATTTTATTATTTTGTAAATTTTATCATCACTCGTATATTTATTTTTTATTTAAAATTAAATAAAAAATTAAAATTCTTAGAAAATACGAAAAGAAAGTATATCACAACTTATATTAATTAAGCGTCTTTATTTTTTATTCTAAAATGAAAAAACAAAATTAAAGTTAAGAAGAAAAAAGTGCATTCCAACTTACATTAATTAAGGGATGATATACTATGCAAATAAAAAATAGGAAAAATAATTAAAGGTTAAATAAATCACTTAATAAGTAGTATGGGTTGATGGTTTCATTATTAGACTATAATAAGGATTTTCTTTTTCTTTTTCTTTTTAAATGCATTTCATGGTGGTGTAGAATTTTTTTGTATAAGGGTTTTTAAATTATAATATATATATATATATATAGATAGATAGATAGATAGATAGATAGATAGATAGTTGTGTTTTGTCCTAAATTCCGACTTCCAAGTTCCCCAACATTATATAAAAATCCCTAAAATCACCTACTTCTTAAGTTTCCTAACATTATATAAAAAGCCCTAAATTCATCTATTAGGAAAATGCTATTTGATGCACTACCATCACCATAACCTCAACCTCGTGCAAAGGTATCGAGTGGTTGCTAATAGTAAAAAATAAATAATAAAAACAAAATGTATTCATTATTCTTGTTGTTATTATTATTTTGTACTTTTACCATCCATTATTCATATCTTAGCATATGGTAGAAAAGATGATAAAAGATTATTGTATAATTTTAAGTGAAATGATCAAAATATTTAAAGAAAAAATTAATAATTGATGAAGAATTTTTGGTAAATTTATAAATTTGTAATAAATATTGATAAATGATAAACAAAGTAGTTTTTACAGTGATTGCAGAAGTTAAACATTATATCTTATTATGATTTTCCACCTTCAAAACTTAATAATAAAATTTGATAACAAAGTTCTATCTATGTAAAACTTTTGACATATGAAATCTTTTATTTGACATCTTTATATATACATTTGTGAATTTTATCTTTATTTTTCATTTATAAAATTAAAGGATAAAATTAAAACATTAAAAATAAAAGAGAAGTATATCCCAACTTGCATCAATTAAGAGAAGATATATTAAGCAAATAAAGAATAAAAAAATAATGATAAAATAAATCACTTATTAGTTAGTATTTAATGATTTATATTATTTGATTGTAGCAATGAGTTATATTTTTATTTTTGTGTATAGGGTTCTTAAATTGTAATATATATATATTTTATTTTTGAGTTAGTTTTCTTTTTTGATATATAGTGTTTTTTTTTTTTTTTTTTTTTGTCTTTGATATTGTGCTATCTGCCGTTTTAAAAGAAATGAAAATTATTTATCCCACGTCGTTTCAAAATTAAAAATATTATACATATTTATTACTCGTCTGGAGGAGAAATGCCAGCTGGAGGAGCGAGCGAAAAATGCCACGTAAGTCAGGAAAATGCAGGAGTGTTCCTCTGTACAAAAAAACAGGAAGCGATAAAGGACCCGTCTGGTGGCAAAATAAGTCAAATGGCAAAAACTCCCTCGACCCGTCTGGTGGCAAAATAAGTCAAATGGCAAAAACTCCGTCGCTTCCCCCCTGCATCGACCCGTCTGGTGGCAAAATAAGTCAAATGGTGGCAAAATAAGTCAAATGGCAAAAACTCCGTCGCTTCCCCCGGCAAAATAAGTCAAATGGCAAAATAAGTCAAATGGCAAAAACTCCAGGCGTAAATGGCAAAAACTCCGTCGCTTCCCCCGGCAAAATAAGTCAAATGGCAAAATAAGTCAAATGGCAAAAACTCCAAAATGTAGGAATCAGGCGTAAATGGCAAAAACTCCGTCGCTTCCCCCGGCAAAATAAGTCAAATGGCAAAAACTCCAAAATGTAGGAATCAGGCTGGAGGAAAAAATGGAGCTTATAAATTCGTCGCTTCCCTGCATCCTTCCAACAAAGCGAAGAGCTTCTTCCTCCCCATCCGCACACTGCATTCCCCTCCCTCCCCTCCATCCAGGCTTCAAACCAAGAACGCCAAGAGCTTCTTCCTCCCAATCCCTCCATCCACCAACTCCAAATTGGCTTCACACTGCATTTCCCTCCCTCCCATCCCTTCAGGCTTCAAAGTAAGAGCAACAACATCTACAATATCTGCCATGGCCACACCACGGTATGCCGCCTTTTCTCATGTCCTGTTATTTTATGGTTGCCTAATCATGCCATACACATGATTCCTACTTTCTTCCCCATCATTTTCTTGTATCTAAAGCCCCAACGGCTTTTGCCTCATGCCCCTTTTCCATTTTGTTACTCTATTCATCTCCATTCTGTTTTCGATATTATTTTACCTTACTCAACCCATTTGTTTAATTCAATATACTCATTTTTATTTTATAAATTTTATTATGAATGTATCTTTATTTTCAAGTAGTAAAATTAAATGACACAATTAAAGACCTTAAAAATGAAAGAGAAGTATATCTCAACTTATATCAATTAAGAGGAGATATATTGAGCAAATGAAGAATTAAAAAATGATTAATGATAAAAATAAATAATGTATAAATTAGTATTATGTGTTAATGGTTTACATTGTTAATGTGGTACAGATTTTTATTTTTTCTATAAATACATTTCATGGTGGTGTAGAAATTTCTTTGTATAAAAGTTTTTAAATTTTAGTATGGATGTTTTTTTTTTCTTTTTCGAATGAGCTTTTTCTATATATGTGTATATATATATATATATATATATATTTTCCTTTTTTCGAATGAGCTTTTTCATTTTTTTGTCAGTGATATTCTATTATCTCAATGATTCAAAAGAAATAAAAATTATTTATCCCACGTCGCTTCAAAACTAAAAATATTATATATATTTGACAACCATGGTTCCATGTAGTTGCGTGACTGACTGTTCCGTGTAGGATTTATTTGTGATGTTTGACAACCATGGTTCCATGTAGGATTTATTTGCGATATTTGACAACCATGGTTCCATGTAGTTGTGTGCTGACTGTTCCATGTAGGATTTATTTGTGATGTTTGACAACCATGGTTCCATGTAGGATTTATCTGCGATGTTTGACAACCATGGTTCCATGTAGTCGACTATAGTTGTGTGACTGACTGCAACGTAACCTCAGGTGAGAGTAATTAGATTGACTAGATTGGCGAGAGAAGCAGAACTGAACCAAGGCAGAGACACGCCCGCAGGCCACGGAGGCAGAGAAATAGGTTCGACTGAATAACAGATTGGCGAGAGAAGCAGAACTGAAGCAGAACTCTGTTTCATGGCGGGAGAAGCAAGGTATGCCTTACCTTATCTTCTTGTATTTGGCATTGTCACCTCTACTTCCAGCTTTATATATCAGACAAGTTGTCTGTGTTCCCTTTAGATACCTTAGTATCCATTTCAAAGCCTCCCAATGGGTCTTCCCCGGGTTTCCCATGAACCTACTAACCAGACTCACAGCATAGGCCAAATCGCCATAAACTTCTCCTCTTATCAGTACTTGGAGACTCAGATGATGTTAGCTTAAAATGATGCACCATGGGTGTAGAAACTGGTTTAGCATCTTTCATCCCAAATCTGTCAATCACTTTCTTAATATAAGACCTCTAAGAAAGATAAAGTTCACCTTTCTGTCTATCTCTAGTTATCTCCATCCAGTAAAATCTTTTGAGCAGGACCTATGTCCTTCATCTCAAATTCAGCTTGCAATAGCAACTTCATGATTTCAATTTCAGAAATATTCCCACCAGCTATTAGCATATCATCTACGTTAAGTAACAAATATGCTAAAATCTGATCATTCTTAAATTTGATATAAACACAACTATCAAACTTACTCCTAGTGAAACCAATATGCAGCATATACGCATCAACACGCTTGTAGTTGTACCACTGTCTAGGATATAAGGACTTTCTTAATAAGCATACCTTGTTTTTGTCCTTCACAAACCCCTCAGGTTGTTGCATATAAACTGTCTCTCCCAGTTCATCATGTAGGAATGCTGTTTTGACATCTAGCTGCTCCAATTCCATGTTTCTATCAGCAACCAAAGCTAAGATCATCCTGATTGAAGCATGCTTCACCACAGAACTTTTCAGTATCGAACTTCGCAGATCCCATTTCTTGAACCGCTCTGATACCACTTGTTGCACACAAGAAATGCACTCTGAAAAAATCAAAGCTCTCCTCTCTGCTTTCTTTCTCTTTCCCTATATATAGTTCAGGTTACAAGAGAAAATAACAGAAAAAGAAACTTACTAACTAACCATTTCAGATAACAAGTGGCAGAAATTTATGAGTCACACTTATAACAGTATTTGTGCCTTCATTATTGAGAAGGCTTTGTGCATTTTCTTGTTTTATTCCTAAATTTCATTAATAACATGTTAATTAAATACTCAAAATAATTTCATTTTCTTGGCATTGCAGCGAGCAAGAGCAAGGACTATGTTCCTCCCTTGCATTTCAAGGTTATGTATTCTTCCTCACGATGTTGGGTTTTCTCATCCAAGTAAAATTTGAAGGCAACAATGCCTCCTTATTTGAGAAGCATAATGCAATTATATATTCTTTTGCTGTTGTTATTTCCATCTTCACTGGAACAATTATTCTTGGTAAAAAGTTTGAGATGAAGACTATTGAGCCCATTCGACTCCTCTCTGGCGCAATGACACCAATTTTATTGCTGTGGATTTTAGTTCCAATATTTGGATGGTTGCTGCTCATTTTATGGATCTTCTTTGCTGCAAAGATGGGGTGGGATTACTTACAGCAACTATATCTGAAATTTTTTTGCGAAGCAAGTGATGGACCTCGTAATCCCCCAGAAGAGGGATCTCAAGAGCTTCCAGTTCAGAGTCCATCTCCCCCATCTGAAGAGCAAGTTTGATGTTAAACGTACTGTAACTGTTATATTTGTTTGCCACTTTTATACTTGCAATGTTGGTTTTCAAGTTGTATGGAATCAAACTGTTATATTTATTCTTAAGTTCTTAGGAATGATAAGAGATTCAAGAATGTGTATGTTATATTTTATTTTTCTGAAGTTCTTAGACTTGCAATGTGTATGTTATATTCAAGAATGTTATATTTACTCATGAGTGGTAATAATCCCACACCGGGACCACATGAGCTTCTAGTTTAGACTCCTCTTCCATTAGCAGGTATGATGCTAAATGTACCATGACTGTTATATTTGTTTGTCACTTTTAAACTTGCAATGTTGGTTTTCAAGTTGTATGAATAAGATTGAATCAAACTCATATCTATTAGGGTTCTTTTATTTTTCATTTTAAGTTCTTATGAATGATAAGAGATTCAAAAAATATTCAAAGGTTAAAATTATCCAACAATAAATTTTATCATTCACAAAAATTCATAAAATAATTGACTATTTCGTGTCATTATCACTCTCAGTTTACATGGTAATTCTCCCAAAGATAATTCCAATATATTTTAGGCATGTTGTTTAAATCTACATACTAATATTATATTTGTTTATCATGAATATATTTTAGGGCTTATCAATATAATTATTTATTTTTTTCCAAAGTAAATATAAGGACAAAAATATTAAAATGAGATTACAATTACATGACCATCTTTAAAATAAACATCTTTAAAAGTAAGACCCTATTTGATAAATGTTTTTAAAAACAGTTATAAAAAACAGTTTTTAAAAATTATTTTTTTATATTTTGTAAAACAAAGATTTAAAATATTTTTTACTAATTTTAAATATTTTTAAATATGTTTTAAAAATTATTTTTATATTAACTATAAAATATTAATCGAAAACACTTGTTTTCTATTATTAAAAATAAAAAATAGTTTTTAATTAATAAACGTTTCTTTTTTCCAAAAAAAAAAAAAAACTATTATCCAATTGTTAAACAAGCTCTAACTGTCTTTCAATGAACAGAATTTTTGATGGGTTGGATCTCCTCTTAAATTTCTTTCCGTTGGTATTTACTTATTTCAATTAAATGCTTATAAAATTATTATTGTTCTTTCTTTTCTTTTTTAATCTTCCCCGCCGTCTGCATCTGAACCGTCTAAATATAGATGGGACCAAATGTCATCACGTGGACGGTCCGATGCCGGTGGACCGAAGAGGATGGCCTACAGCACTGGCCAACCTTTTGAATTGTCATCGTCTCAGCGTCAATTCTCTGCAACACCTGAAAATGCCCAAATCAAACCCTAATTTCCCGTACGTTTCCTCCAGCAATCCTCCTGGCAACTTGTTCATGGACTCAAACCAACTCGTCGACTCGCTCACCGCTCATATCTCTCTCTATCACAACCGCTCCCCAAGCTCTAGCCTGAACCCTAACCCTAACCCTAACCCTAGATCTTCTATTCTTAAATGGTTCTCATCTCTCACCGTCCAGCAGCGCCACTCTTACATTTCAGCGGTAGATTCCAACTTCGTCCAGATTCTCCTCCAAATGCAATTCAAGCTTTATACCCATGGTCATGGCTTCTTCATCATCCTCCCTGACCTCCCCTCACGTGATCGCCCACACCTTCCCAGCCTCTGCTTTCGGAAGTCACGTGGTCTGCTGGCCCGAGTCAGCGAGTCAAACGACTTGGAACGATTGATTAACGACTCGGTTAGGTTGTTCGGGTCCAAGGAAGGTGAGCGAGTGGAAGATTGTTCGTGTTCGGCGAGTTTTCTCGATTCACTCACTGTTTGTGAAGAATTTGTGTCAAATGTGGATCGGTTTGTCGCGGCAATGGATTGTGTTTCGAATGGGGGGTTTTTGAGGGGTGAAGAAAGCGGGCTGGGCTCAGATTGGGTTGAATTGGATATGTTATATTATGATATATAGTATATAAAAATATTTTTTATATATTGAATAATACATATAATAATATTATTTTATAATAAATTTTATACAAATTTTTAGTTTTAAAATTTTAATTTTAATTTTAATTTTTTAACTAAACTTTTTTTATTTTATAAAACAGGTAATATAAAAAATATTAAAGAATAAATTTATGAAAACCATTATTGAGTTTTTTATTCTTTAAAATAGAAAATAGATTTTTAAGCCCAAAACAAATTTGATAAACATTTTACAGAAAATTGTTTTTTACAAAAATTGATTTGAGAACAAGATTTTTTTTAGAATAAATTTTAGGTGTTTTTAGTTATTTTTTGTAAAATGTTATGAACAACAATTAAAAATATGAAAAATATTTTTAAAAACTTTTGTAACAGATGTATATATTTTTAAATTGTAATATTTTTTTTTATTTTTGAGTTAGTTTTCTTTTTTATATATAAGGTTTTTTTTTTTTTTTTTTTTGTCTTTGAAATTGTGTTATCTACTGCTTTAAAAGAAATGAAAATTATTTATCCCACATCACTTCAAAATTAAAAATATTATATATATTTATTAGAACTTTGATACCCTTAAAAAGTGCTAGTACAACAAGCAAGCAGTTACCCAACCGGATGATACATCCGCATCTCAACTGAGCCTCTTCTTAGAAGAACTTCTCAACGGTTTAACCCATCTCGAGATCAACACAATGCAACAAAACAACATTTTGCAACTTCTTAGAAAAATCTTAACAAAGCCAAAATTTCTTTCTTTGCATGTGTCTTTTGACAGCTAAAAAAGGAGGATAAAAAACTTAGCACCTACCCACATTTTATAATGTAGAATTTTCAGGTCAAAGTCATCATTTAGTCAAGAAAGCAAAGAACAAAGAGAGAGAATTAACCACCAAAAATAAAAATTTAACTGCAAATCCATATATCAAAATGTCCCAAACCAAACATCCAAACGCAATCTAAATTACAGAACAAATCCAAAAAACGACTTGTGAATTATTTGATGATGACAAAAGTTTGCCGTTGGACAAGCAAATGGAAATATATGTAGACATGAAAACATTTCGAATCCAAAAGCATAAATTAAAATAGATCATAACATGTTTTTTGACATCAAAGATTCTTTTATTTTCTCAACACAAATCAATGATCTAAATTCCATGGCAAAGTGGAGGGAAAAGAATAATATCCACATATCTTCACAATAAACTAACCTCGAATCATTTGATTCCTACACTATATTTCTGTGCGCAATGGCTCGAAGCCTGCAATCACAATTTGGTGAGACAGTGATTATGTCCTTGCAGCAAAAATAGCTCGGTGGAGGAGTGCTTATAGTCCACTAGGGAACTGCACAAACAGAGTAGCCTTTTACTTACCTACAGCTGGTCTTCTTTCTCCACAACAGAAACTACCCCTCTCGAAGATTTAAACTTTATACCAAACAAAATAGAGACAACACAGATCTGCAAATCAACACAAACCCCTGTAAGCTCACAACATTCGATTACAACATGCCCACATCAAAACAAAAAATGTGTCTCCAAATTAACAACTAAACTGCAGAAATTTTCGAGCCATTAAAAACCACATTTTCAGCCCCAAAACTCCTTAAAAATCATTGAAATATTCGAAATAATTTTGTTTTCTCTTTCTTTCCTATGCTTTGAAGAGAACCAGATAAAGATCCCCAATTTCTTCACCAACCAAAACGAAAAAAATTCAACATACTATAACGGAATTTCGAAAACCCTTGACTGAAAATGAGATTGACTGACCTCATGTTATGAGAGATCGCCGCCGGTGAGATGTGGAGAGAAAGATCGAGATTCGCAGTGGAACCGGGCGTTGAGCACTCCTAGTCACTTCCAACCCTAATAGGCTGCTTTATTATTAATTTATTATCATTATTTCTCAATGGTTTTCAAACCATCATCTTCTATAGAATATTTTTGTTAAAAAAAGCGAGGGAGTCTCTGTACCACAAAGCTAGATTCCAAATTATTAGCATAATCATCCCTTTCTGCAAATATTTTGTTAAAAAAGTGCTTAAATTATCTAAAGTCCACCATTGCTGAGACACATAAGCACCGTCAGTGCAAACTAGGCATTGACTTGGCACACTGTCTGGCCCAGTGGTTCCCCCAATCTTCCTACATCTTACGTGGGACACCCCCCACCCCCTGCCACTGCGACTCCACCTCAAAGTGTGCCCCACCTCAGTTTAGGAAACCATATAAACCTCACCATTCCTCAAAGGCGTTCCTACAGAAGCCCCAGCCCATCTCTTCCAACATTCTCAAAAGCCTTCTCCCACGGTCCGCCGCCACTTCTTGAGCCATCCCATAAGGCCATAACATTCTGCCATCAGAAAAATGAGCCATGAGCTACAGGTAAGGGTTTAAGTGAAAATTGAACATTTTGATAAAATTGTTCTAACTTAATTAATCAGCATATTGATTTGATTTTCTAATGATTATAAAAGTCACTTGATTTGAAAATTTTAATAAAACGGACATTTTCAAACTTTTATCTTGTGATATATGATTCTTCATGATGATTTTTTTTTCATATTTATTATTATATATGTTTTATAAACTATATTTAATAATATATGATAATTAAATTAACTTTTAAATGCCTTCATTGTACTTTAAACTTTAATTCAATTTGAATTTTAATTACTTTTAAAAAC
Source organism: Vitis riparia (assembly GCF_004353265.1). Classification (NCBI taxonomy): domain Eukaryota; kingdom Viridiplantae; phylum Streptophyta; class Magnoliopsida; order Vitales; family Vitaceae; genus Vitis; species Vitis riparia. Next base: position 4,521,566 of record NC_048443.1, read on the forward strand.
AAATTAGACTTAAAGCTGAATTTTATTATATATGATAACATTTCAATTGCTAGCAACAATATTGAGGATGGAGGATGGGAGTAGCATTCGGCGCCACTTAGAATTAGTCTGGCTCATTGAAGGCCATCTGCATTTAAAAAGTATCATTCAAACATAAGAAATTTTCTCTTCTTTCCCTCAAAATAACGTGACATGCTTATATCAAATTGACTGTGTCCATTGTGGGCATATCCTCGTTAAAGAACAACAACAATCTTCGGCAACTTCTAAGGAAAATCTCAACAAAAACCAAATTTTTTTTCTTTGCATATATATACTATCAAAACAAATCAATCATCTATATTCTATGGCAATGAAAGGGAAAAATAAAACACAAATCTTCACAAATAATCTAACCTCAAATCATATGAAAATGTGGTGAAATTTACAAGCATGGGTTTTCATATAACGTATTATGATGATGCCCTCTGAGCCATACTAGAGACATGAGCCTGCAGCTGTGTAGCCCTCGCTTTCGCAGACATGGCTCGATGGAGAAACTGCTCCCGTGATAACATCCTCACATTCTTCAGGTACTGATCGAAGGGGATTGACCCCTCTTGAAGGGCCTTATCCAGGGCATATATCACATCATCTATAGCTAAATCTGAAGAACTACACTCCAGCATCTGACTTGAAACAAAATCGGAATACTCGAATGCATTCTCCACGTCTATGACCCTCTTCCCCTGATTCTCCCTCAACCACGCCTCCATGATGTCTGAATTTATCAAAATCATTTGCAGTTGCAGCTCCAAGCCTTCCTTCTCGTCTTGCATTTCCCTCAACCCCTTCGAAATCTGCTCCTTTCTCTGCCTCAACACCGCTTGAGCATTAAATAATTCCTCCATTTCCGCCTCTCTTGTCTTCCTTAACACCTCACAATCACCATGTAATCTATCGGCCAGTCTATTAACCGCGTTGCGGTGAACTTGAGTGCGATCCGCCGCCGGCCGGTGCGGAGATGATGGCCGAAACGCTCTGGGAGGGATAGAATTAGGGTTTAGGTTTGGGCGAGGCTGCTGAGAGTAAAGCGGCGGATCACGGCCGAACACGAGACTCAAATTCCGGGCAAGATCGGCCAAATTGGAGGTGGGGTAGATCCAGTTTTGGAGATAAGGGAGGGAGACGAGGCCGGAGGGGTTGACGTGGGGGTGAGGGCGTTTGATGACCATTTGGCGCGTGGGATTGACGTAGACGCAGGGGGGTTGGCGAGGGTAAGCCTCCATGAGCCAGACGACGATGGGGATGTAGTATGTGACCTGAAGGTATACCATTGGGATGTTGCCTTCAACTCGGAGGAGATTGACTGTGCGGCCGTCGTTGTGGGTGTAGGCGGCAGTCTGTGGATGCAGCGCCGGGAAGGCATCGGCGAGGGAAAGAAAATGCTGGCGGATCATCCATTTGACGTCCTCGGCGTAGGGCAAGGCCGAAGGACCTCGTTGGGAGAGGACAGAGGTCAAGAACTGATGAGAGCTTTGTGGAGGAGACGACGATGAACTAGCCATTCCAAACGGTGTCGTTTATGGAAGGGCGGAGACTCAGAGACCCAGAGATGTAATGATTTGCTTTGGTTTGGACGTGGGAAGGAAGTTATGACTGCCTCTGGAATGATCGAGAGATGGCCGCGTGGCATTTGTTTTCTTAACCGCGTGGCATTACGTTTCAGGATTATTCAACGAAAGCAAGGTTAGTTGAAAATTACGACTTCACTTCTTGCCCAACGTTATGTCATTACGTAAACTGATTTAATATTTTTTGTTTATATTTATAATAACATCGATTTTTAAGGGAAAATTATCAAATAGGGCGTGCTACAGGCGATAATCACCTAAAAGGATCGTCAGCCTTTATAAATGATAAATTCTAAAAAGGATACCACTAAAAACAGAACATTCCTTCAAAGCTCGTTTGGTAAAATATAGTTAAAATTCCACAAATGTCCCTTAACTAAAAAGGGAGAAATTCAAGGCAATTAAAGCATTTGAAATTTATTTTTATAAGACAATTAAAGCAGGTGGCCTCACATTAGCTATAATTAAAATTTTCTTGAACTATTTTATGAAACATATGGTTTTGTATGATCGTAATACTATATTTCCTAATATACTTATAATACGGACCATCTTTGAGACTAAATGAAACATTTAATTTGAATTTATGATACTCATTTATATATATATATATATATGACGTAGACGCATATATATATATATATATATATATATAAATAATTAAATAATTTCGATGTATTTGGTTAATAATATTAATATAAAGGTATGATGCATTAATATTAATGTCGATAAGGTATAAATGGATATTTCTAAAATTATTTTGTCATAAAATATAGGTACAACACAAATATATTGACATTACAATATATTATAATATAACTTGATTTTTTTTTTTTTTAATTTCACATTCTATACTTCAAGCGAATAGTTGAGTGTTATTTAATTAAATTACTTGTAAAAAATAATTGTTTATTTTATCAAGGTAACCTTGTTTTTGCTTGGTCACGAGCAATTATCAAAATTTATATGTTATATGTATAAAATAACATAGTAATCTTTGAGTTTGGTTTTTATTTAAAAAATAATGGAAATTAAAGGTTTGTTTGGTAATTATTTTAAAAAATAAAATTGAAAAATAGTTTTTAAATTATTTTTTATAATTATTATATGATGTTTTGGATAACAAAATTTTATTTGAGAATTTGAAATATTTTAAAATAAGTTTGTAAATGATTTGTATATCTAATACTTTATTTTTAATCATTTTACATGTTTATATAATTATTTTTTAAAATAACAAAAAAAAAAAAAAACAAGTGAAAACAATTCAAATATATTATTTGAAAAAACCTTTTTTTTTTTATTATTGTTAAACATGTTTTTTCTCCCTTTTTTTTTTTATTATGAACAATATAAAACTATTTTTGAAAACATTTGTCAAAGAGACAACAAATGTATATTACAAATAACTTAACTTTTATAATAAAATAAAAAAATAATTATTTTATTTTAATTTATTATTATATCTTCCTTTACCCATTTTTCTTGATTATACCTATTCTTTTTTACTTTTTATTTTTTTTTTCAACCCCTCATAGGCTAAAGAGTAGTGAAAAATACAAATTTTATTCAATCATTCTTTACTAATATAATGTGTTAATACAAAATTATTTTTGATATTAATATGAAATAATATACTAGATCAATAATACATATTTTATTAAATTATTTTCATGGTGAAATAAAAAAATAATTATCGTTTATCTTTGACTTTTTTTTTAATAAAACTAATTTCATTAGCATGTTGATTGTTTTTATAATTGATGGTCCTTATCATTAGGACAAAGTTATTGATGGATAATATGAAAAAAAAAACATTCAAAGGTTAAAATTATCCAACACTAAATTTTATCACTCACAAAAATTCATAAAATAATTGACTATTTCGTGTCATTATCACTCTCAGTTTATGCGGTAATTATCCCGAAGATAATTTCAACATATTTTAAGCATGTTGTTTAAATCTATATACTAATATTATATTTGTTTATCATGGATATATTTTAGGGCTTTTCACAAATATTTTGTAAAATAAATTCAAAAAATTTAGGAAAGAGTGGAAGAAATTGAAAAAACAAACAAACACTTACATGTCTTAACCACAATATTGTAATTGTTCCTTATCCTCTGAAACCACGTACTCTTCCTAATCCTTCATTTTTAAATTAAAAAAGCATAAGAAATGAAAAAAAAAAAACATTTATAGCATATTGTAATTGTTTACCAATGATTCAAAGTACACAATATATTAAAAAAAATTGTTATAATTTTGGAGAGATCAAAAGAAAAAAATTGAAAAAGAAAAAGAAAATGAGTGTATATTCAACTTTAAAATATTTTGTTTATAAATGTATAAATGTAATTTTTTTATCAATATAATTATTTATTTATTTTTCAAAGTAAATATAAAGACAAAAATATTAAAATGAGATTACATGACCATCTTTAAAACAAATAGTAAGACCTATTTGATAACTGTTTTCGAAAACGGTTATAAAAAATAGTTTTTGAAAACTATTTTTTTAATATTTTGTAAAACAAAAATATATTAGAAGATTTAAAATATTTTTCACTAATTTTTAATGTTTTAAAAAATATTTAAATTTTTTTTTTATATTAACTATAAAATATTAATTGAAAACACTTATTTTCTATTATTAAAAATAAAAAATAGTTTTTAATTAATAAATGTTTCTTTTTTCCAAAAAAAAACTATTATCGAATTGCTAAACAAGCTCTAACTGTCTTTCAATGAACAGCATTTTTGATGGGGTTGGATCTCCTCTTAAATTTCTTTCCGTTGGTATTTACTTATTTCAATTAAATGCTTATAAAATTATTATTGTTCTTTCTTTTCTTTTTTAATCTTCCCCGCCGTCTGCATCTGAACCGTCTAAATATAGATGGGACCAAATGTCATGACGTGGACGGTCCGATGCCGGTGGACCGAAGAGGATGGCCTACACTTCGTGCACTTGCCAACCTTTTGAATTGTCATCGTCTCAGCGTCAATTCTCTGCAACACCTGAAAATGCCCAAATCAAACCCTAATTTCCCGTACGTTTCCTCCAGCAATCCTTCTGGCAACTTGTTCATGGACTCAAACCAACTCGTCGACTCACTCACCGCTCATATCTCTCTCTATCACAACCGCTCCCCAAGCTCTAGCCCGAACCCTAACCCTAACCCTAGATCTTCTATTCTTAAATGGTTCTCATCTCTCACCGTCCAGCAGCGCCAGTCTTACATTTCAGCGGTAGATTCCAACTTCGTCCAGATTCTCCTCCAAATGCAATTTAAACTCTATACCCATGGTCATGGCTTCTTCATTATCCTCCCTGACCTCCCCTCACGTGATCGCCCACACCTTCCCAGCCTCTGCTTTCGGAAGTCACGTGGTCTGCTGGCCCGAGTCAGCGAGTCAAACGACTTGGAACGATTGATTAACGACTCGGTTAGGTTGTTCGGGTCCAAGGAAGGTGAGCGAGTGGAAGATTGTTCGTGTTCGGCGAGTTTTCTCGATTCAGTCACTGTTTGTGAGGAATTTGTGTCAAATGTGGATCGGTTTGTCGCGGCAATGGATAGTGTTTCGAATGGGGGGTTTTTGAGGGGTGAAGAAAGCGGGCTGGGCTCAGATTGGGTTGAATTAGAGTGGTTGAAGGCGAAAGGCTATTATAGTATTGAATCGTTTGTTGCAAACCGGTTGGAGGTGGCGTTGAGGTTGGCATGGTTTAACTGTGGGAATAATGGGAAGAAAAGAGGAGTTAAGTTGAAAGAGAAGGTTAATGTCGCTGGAATTGCGGCAAATGTTTTTTGGAGGAAGAAAGGCTGTATAGATTGGTGGCAAAATTTGGATTGTGCAATGAGGAGGAAGATGATCATTGTGGTTTTGGGAAAGGCAGCAAAATCTCTGGTACTTCCCCAGAACTTTGTTTTCAATGTGATTTTGGTGATAACGGTTTGTAGAGCATTTTGGATTATTAAAAGATAGATCTTTCTCATTCACAAAGAATGCCAATAGCACTCCTTAAAGACAGACCTGAAAGGAGAAATGTAATTAGTTAAAAGGAATGGGAATCATTTTTTTTTTCCCTGATAGACAATAAAATGAATGCGAACCATAGAATTAAGTTTCCAAAACAATGGTATTAGGGCGAGTTTTGAATATCATATTGGTCCTATCAGTTAAATGGTAGCTAGATGACACAAAAACAGACATGGAATTGAATTCAATCTTCCCTAGAAGGTATCAATTGTATGAAACGATCTTTAGATATTGTAATTCTAATCCATAATAATTACCACATGGGTACATAACTATGAAAAGTCCATGGTGTCAATCTTTCTTGTTCGTCACATTTTACCACTTTCTCAAACTCTACACTGGTTGTAACTTGAAAAGATGGAGAAATCAAAGCTGAAGCAAAATGATGATTACACATCCATAGGAATTGGGCTCTTTACATGGGTAGTTGTTCTCCAATTTTGTATGGAGAGGGAGGGAGAGTGTGCAAGGGGCAGGGTTGTTGGGAGAGGACAATTTCATCTCTAGACAATTTCATTATAACAAGTGATACTGAATTCTTTATTAACAAGGCATATTGAGAGAGAGGACTCTGTCCAGACCCAAATAACATGAAGTACTAAAGATGCTTCAATTATGCACCTATCAAAAAAAAAAAAAAAAAAAAAAGATGTTCCAATTATGTGAAACATGGTGATGGGGTATGAACTATACATCTGGCATGTATAGTCCTGGTACTGCCCAGATTGTATATACAATCAGATATGTAACAGAAATTTCATGTAGAAGATGATTGGATATATTACAGCATGAGAGATTACAACCATAGACATTGAACTAGGCATTAGAGAAAGTATATCATGGGCATAGATGCCTCTTTTCAAAGTTCACATCCTTGGAAGTTGTCAAGAATTTCATTATGCAATTTAAATAAATATTATGTTCGTTGTTTCTACGGACTTCGTGGATTTGAGCAAATATGTTAGCCTGAGAATGCAAATTTATGAATGTGAGGAAGGAGATAAAAACTTGACAGATAGTTGGGAAACTTGGAAACACGCTCAGATACCATCTTTCAAGTCATTGTGTATTTGAAGTGTGCAACATTGGCCTGTGGATATTTTTAGTTTATTCATTTTTTTTAATAGCACTTGAATATTTGTGCCAAAACATTTCTGCCAAAATGAAGTTTGTTCTGGGTTGATGTCCAATTTAGCTCAGTAAAGTACAGCAAAACTCTGTTCTTCCTGCATTTCTAGTAGGTTTCATGTCATTTTTGATGAATCTAAAAGATTTTGTAGTTCAGATGTACTAGCATAAAAGTGTGCTTTGAACTGAGAGTTCTTTTGGGCCTTGATTTCTTAATTATTGATGTGCTGCAAAGTGGCTGTTGTATGCTTTAGGTGGTTGGAATATTCTTTCCTGGAAAATTTGTGTTTTAAATGCATAGAATTTTGAATTGCAACCTATTATAAGTTGATGCGAGTTACTATTTTCAGCTTTCTGAAACCTTTTCATTACAAATACTTTAACCAAACTTTGATCATGATGAATCTTCAGACTGATGAGATTCTGAAAGGGGCATATAGTGCCTTGGAGGATGAGAAGTGGCTCTTTAATGCTGGAGGGGGACAACCAGTGAAATACAAATATACTGCATCATCTCAAAGGACGGACCAGGCACTCTCTGATGATGCAGAAGCTGGCTCAATTATGATCCCATCTTCTGTCTCTGGAAAACCCAAGCCCTTTTTTAATTTCTCTAATGGTTTATTTGTGGTTCAGGATATTTTGAACATTATATTGACATGTCAACATAGTGAATACGACAGAGACAAAATATTTTTTAGCACATTGGGTTCTATCAGTACCATTTCAGATTGTATATTTCGGAAACTTCGAGGACTACTTATGGTTGTTTGGCTTGATTTCACAAAACTTGAACTGCTAGGAGAAGGAAATTTGAAGTCCCCGCCAAATAAATCCAAAGAAAAGCTTGGTACAGGTGGGCGTAAAAAAAGGGGTAGGACCCGGAATATGAAGAAGTTAAATCCTGTTCCTAGGTCATGTGGAGATGATTCCAAAAGTCTCAAACCTCTCAAGGTACCATTTCCTTTCTAAAAAGATTTTCTGGAAGCCAGTGTGCATGTAATTTAGTTTTAATTGTTTTAAAGGAAATTCCAGGATCATGGATGTGGATTGGCCTATGCCAAGTGTGTGGATTTTGTGGAGTCCAATAGGATGGCTGGTGAACTTCAGCAAAGTGATCTTCACATGGAGGCATCCTCTTCAGTGGTTGAGATGGTTTCTCTTGTTCTTTTTTCCTCCTTCATTTTGATCATTTTCTTACTAGCAATTGAATGGAATCTAACCATTAGTCCGTGATCAGGAAAATGACATGTTTTCGGGAAAAGTTCAAAATGCCGCAAGGAAGTCTAGAAAAGAAAGAAATAAAAATAGAATTTACAGCTTAAAAGATCCAGTTGAAGTAAGAGATCTTGAAACAATAACCACAGAACCTTCTGCTCCGTCTGTTATATCCCAGAGTGAGCCTTCAAAGTCTACCTGGAAATCTGATAGTTCAGTCTCTGAGAATGTGCCAAATGATGCTTCAATTGGTTGTGACAAGTTCATTTCAAGTCCTTGTAATCCTACTAATGGGCCTTCAAGGGCAGAAACTACTGCTCAAAGCATTCGAGAAGATCCTGTTGTCAGTTCCATTGAAGGTAGTTGTCACTTGTCATACCTTTCTGGATATATACCAGCTCTTGAACAGTAAGATAGAAAACCAAACTTTATCTCCCGGATTAGAAACTTTAAATTATGCTGTAGATTATAACTTAATACCTTCTGTTGTCTCTTTATTGGCAGTTGATGGTGCTTTCAGCGGTGAAGACATTAAATTTCAGAACTCCGAACATTTGAGTGAAACTGATACAAAGTGTGTTTCTGACAAACCAATCAAAGCTACTGAGTTGGAAGAGGAAATTGTCCAAAATCGGGAGCAAGAAAGGGGGAAGTTTTGTAATACTGGATCCACAAGTTCTTCAGAATGCCCTTCGTATGAGTGGCCTACTGTTGCTCCCATTCATTTTACATCTATCAATTCACAACATCTCCCAGCTGCCACTGATAGATTGCATCTGGATGTTGGTCGTAACTGGCATAATCATTTCCATCAATCCTTTGTACCCTCAATACACCAGACCAGAAATCCTCCATTGGATGCTGGGTGCAGCCAGATTTTATCTCGACCTTTGCCAATGAGTTTAGATTGGCCCCCAATGGTACGAAGTATCAGTAGATTGGCCCCATCAATGACATGTAATTATGATCCTGGATTTATCTCAAGGATGCAGTCTTCTTTTCGGCAGGGGTTCCCTGCTCACAATGTGCAGGTCAATACAGCCACCTCTGAAGATGAAAGAAAGTATTCAGGGGATTTAATGGATCTGTCTGATTTAACAAATGTGCAAGAGTTAGCAGATGAATGTGACAGCCACTGGATATCAGAGGAAGAATTTGAGTTGCATGCAGTTTCTGGATTAGATTATAGTCAGTACTTTGGTGGCGGTGTGATGTATTGGAATTCTTCTGATCATCCAGGGTCAGGTTTCTCTCGTCCTCCATCCCTTAGTTCTGATGATAGCTCATGGGCTTGGCACGAAGCAGACATGAATAGGGCTGTTGATGACATGGTTGCCTTCTCTTCATCTTACAGTACAAATGGCTTGGCTTCGCCTACTGCTGCTTCTTTTTGTTCTCCGTTTGATCCTTTGGGGGCAGGCCACCAGCCTCTTGGTTATGTCATATCAGGAAATGAAGGACCTGGTAAAGTGCTGCATTCTTCTTCAGCATCAGCAGATGCAATGCCAGAGGAGAAAGTTTCTGGATCTTTGGCAAATTTACCTGTTGATGTTGAAGGGAAAACAGGAGATCCACTTCCTTACTCCCTTTTGCCACCAATTATCATTCCCAATATGTCAAGGGAAAGGTCAAGATCTGAATTTAAGCGTAATTTTGATCGTAAAAGCCCATGTGTTCCTCCTGCGAGGCGGGAGCAACCTCGCATTAAGCGGCCACCATCACCTGTAGTGCTTTGTGTTCCACGGGCTCCTCGTCCACCTCCACCCTCTCCTGTAAGCGATTCCAGAAAGAACAGGGGCTTTCCAACTGTTAGATCTGGTAGTTCTAGCCCAAGGCACTGGGGTATGCGGGGTTGGTATCATGATGGAAGTAACCTTGAGGAAGCTTGTGTATGCATAGATGGTGCTGAAGTTGTTTGGCCTTCTTGGAGGAATAAAAATCTTTCAACTCGTCCGATGATTCAACCTCTACCTGGAGCGTTACTGCAGGATCGCCTGATTGCTATCTCCCAGTTGGCTCGTGATCAGGAACATGTTAGTGTGTTATCCTTATAATTTCATTCATTCTTATTTTTTTAAATGGTTTTCTTGTACCCCTTTTGTTGATAATGTTCTAGTACACAGCCAGATGTTGCATTTCCTTTGCAACCACCTGATTTATTGAGCTGTTCCATGAGAAAGACAGCCCTCTCTATGATGCACAGCCTCCTACATGAGGAAATTGATTCTTTCTGGAAAAAGGTATGCTGCTTGATTAATGCTGTTTTCCATTTTTTTTTTTGGTAATTTTATCTTCAACTTCTCCACAACCAAAATCCTGTAGCTTCGGACATTTATTTCATTTACTCAAGCAATATTACAAGATCATTAGCCATACTTATCATATAATGGAATTGTAGGTTGCTGCAGAGAATATGATTAGGAAGCCTTACATTAATTGGGCTGTCAAGCGTGTTACACGATCTCTCCAAGTCCTATGGCCTCGGTCCAGGACAAATATCTTTGGTTCAAATGCAACTGGTTTATCTCTTCCAACAAGTGATGTAGACCTTGTAATTTGCCTTCCTCCAGTGAGGAACTTGGTGAGAATTGTCTTGATGTGACTAGTCTTGATTATTTCCATGCCACATGCTAGTGCATCTATAGGAAAAACTTATCTGCAATCATATTTTCTAGGAGCCTATTAAAGAAGCTGGGATTTTAGAGGGTCGAAACGGTATTAAAGAAACTTGTCTTCAGGTATGTTATCAGTTGTATGTTTTGATGGGCATTGCACTCGCCAGATAGTGGTTACATTTGTATTACAATCTATGGAGATGAGTAACTGATGCCTTTCTATATAATCATTTTTAGCATACTAAATAATGGTCCTTTGAGAAGAAGATGATGTTAAAAGAGATGACATAAACAGGCCTTTTGGTCATGTTCTTACATGCGACTAATTTCTCTCGTACATGATATCCTGGCTCATGTGCAAGGGGTTGGAATTGGGACAGGGGGTTCCAGGTTCAATTTTTGATAAACTGCTTTCAGTGAAAAATGTCCCTGCTTCATTCTGGAAGACTAGACGAAAGAATAATTCAGTTGCTGTAATCCTTTTGAATTTCTTGGATGTGTTGCATAGCTTTTATAAATTTTTACTTTGTAATACAAGCTAAAGTAATTTTTTCTCACCACTTATGCACATAATTTTATGCTCTGTTTTCTAGCAACATATCACTTTTAAACTATAAGGCAAATTTGTGATGGAAAGGCAGCAAAAGAATAAGAAGTTTTCTTAGAATACTGAAATTTCTATCCTATTTACTTTATTATTTACAATTAAAACTGGTACATCATCTTATTTCCGTGATTCACGAATCGATAACACTTACTCTGTCCCTGTTGTTTCTTATATTTGTTTATGCTGTTCTTTTACCTTTCTAATATCAGCATTTGATGGACTTCAGATGCACTGAACTATGCTTCTTGAATGAATGTTAATTTTATTTTAGTACATTATTATTTCCCGAAATACAATGTTCATGGATTGTGCTTCCTCTTTTTGTTTTGCACCTCTTAATACATTCTGTTTATTTTCCTATCTATCTATATATATAAAGTTTCCCAAAATGTTATTGTTGTCACCTTTTCTATCGCTGTAGCCTGTTTGGGGATTGACAACTTGCCTGGTTTGTCTTCCAGCATGCAGCCAGATATCTAGCAAATCAGGAGTGGGTAAAAAATGATTCTCTTAAAACTGTGGAAAATACAGCTGTAAACCCTCTTCCTTCTTGGAAATTTGTTATTTCCTTTTCTTTTCTGGTGACCTCTTTTCTTGTAATGTATTTTTTGATATTTCTACCTTTTTAATGTCAGATACCTATTATCATGCTTGTGGTGGAAGTTCCCCCTGATCTCACTACCTCTGCTGCCCCTAATCTACAAACATCAAAAGAGGAGCCAACTCCTATGCCAGGTGGACAAGGAAGTCATATTCAGACCGAAATGGGTGGTTTAGAGAACTCTGCTTCACCAAAGTGTGCACAGATAAATTATGATAATAGCAAGGATTCAAAGTCAGTTCGCATTGACATCAGTTTCAAGTCTCCATCGCATACAGGACTCCAAACCACAGAGCTGGTATTTTTCTATTATAGTATCAAACTCTAAATGATTCTAAAAGATGTTTCGAGTTTCTTGTCATGTCTCAGTCAATTCCTAGTAGATCAAATTAATATTTTCACAGAAGTTCAAAAAAGAATTGACTTTTTACCACAAATTGATAGAGATAGTTCTGTTTGAACATGAGATGGCAATTCTAATGTATGATTAAGCCTCTTTCTGGCTAGATGGAGGGAAATGGTAGGTAAACGGTTATCTAGTTCTCAAAATGGACTTGTTGAAATTGGATTTGAGTTTAACAATCTTTGGCTGGAGAGTTTTTTGGCAGACATTACAACAGCATTAAGTATTGAAAATTTGAAAATAAAAAAAATAAAATTTGTAAAAAGTAGATGAGAATATGGAAATAAGATGTCAATTTTTCTATGGGTAGAAACAGAATACAGCTTCTTTCTTGATCGGATAGACTGGATCCACTATGTGCCTTCACTACTTTCTTAGTTAGGTAGTTGTGAAGGTTATACAACCCTAGGAATATTTTGACCAAGCTTACTGAAATAGAATTTGATTATATGGCTGGTGAGTACTCCATGGTCTAAGTTTGGAAAGTGTAATGAGTAGTTAGAGGGTTTTTCTGTTCATCAGTTCATTAGATTTAACTTTTGAGGCACCTCCTAGTCTTCTAAATGGTGGTTCATTTTTTTTGACAGCACTATGGTGGTTATAGTACAAGTTTATGTTTCCCTATGTTTGATCAACTCTATGAAATTTAACATCTTGTGTGCAGGTTAAAGAGTTAACTGAGCAATTTCCTGCAGCTACACCCCTTGCTTTGGTGCTAAAACAGTTTTTGGCTGATCGTAGCCTGGATCAGTCCTACTCTGGTGGCTTAAGTTCATATTGTTTGGTAAGTTGTGTCATACCACCTTTTAACCAGGGATAAATATGTAATAACCTTTACCTATTACCCAGGATTACATGCATAATAACCTTCACTTCTGCCTTCAGAGTGTTGAAATATCTCCATGTTTGCTGATTGGACATCCAGCTTTTTAGTTACTCTTTCATGATATAAATTAACATGAGCATGCGTGAATACTTGTGCCTAGGGAATAACTAATTAGGATATTTGTGCTTTACTATATACATAAATTTTAAAAAATGGCAGCATAAGACTCTTACTAACTGCTGGTAGGCCATTTCAAACCATTACACAGCAGACAATTAATGACTTGTTATTACCCTGAAATTGACTACAGTATCAAGTTCCCAATAGAAACTTGGACCACTTCCTGAGGGAAAATTCTTGGGGCTAGAGTGGAATATTTCCAATCATGGAATTTGTTGTGTTTAGATTGAATTATGTTATAAAACATGAAGTACAGAATCAAGAGTAAGTAAAAACAAAGGTCTCATTTTCTCCCATTCAAGGACTTCTCTCATTTTTTTTGAAGTGAAATGAGGTGGGAAAATATTCGAAAATTCTCCCTCACCTCAATGGATTCTGGGGTCTGAGTTTCAACACTCTATAGTGTTTTGAATCTTGTTTGGAAAAGATGATTTGTAATCAGTCGGTTGTAGTGGAGAGAAAGGTTTTCCAGGTGAAGTCTGAAGATTGCAATGGAGGAAAGTGGATTTCAATAACAGAGAGAAGCCGAGGTTTTGTGGTTTCTTTAGGTTTTGGAGAGGAGGAGACGGGTTGGTTAGTGGAGCAGTTAGAGAAAGCTGTGGATTTGGAGGCTTCCAGGGGTTTCGTTCAAAAATGAGGGGCAAGACTAGGACTCATCTGATGGAGATATGTTTTAATAGCAGAGGGAGATATATGAAAATCACAGAATATGTTGCAAAGAGAAAACCTATGGTCTTAGTTGTTCTAAGAGGTGTTAATGGCTGTGGGTGGGAAAATCTGAGGAAGGTGATTGTTTCAGTCCAAGAGTTCTATGTTCAAGCTGAAAGAGATTCTAAGGAGAAGCAAAAAAAGCCTCAAGAGAGCAAAGGAATGTATAGAGGTGAAAGGTCCTATGCTGATGTGGTTGCAGAGAAAGGAACGAGGAATGGTGCAGAGATGCCATTTGGAAAATGGGCAAGAGCTGTGGTTTGTGAAAGTAAAAGGGAAATACGAGACTGGTATGAGGTTGGAAAAGCTATAGCGAGAAGAGTGGGGATAAAAGGAATGGTGTCTGTAACACCCATTTCTGCTTACAAAGGGTGTTTTTTTGTGGAATCTGCAAGGAAAGCTCAGTGGATTCAAGATCAAGGGAGCTTCACTGCGAGAGGAGAGGTTATTGCTTTGAGGAGATGGTCGCCAAAAGAGAATTCAGTCGTTAATGGAAAATTTAGACGGGGATGGTTGGAACTAAGAGGTCTCCCTTTCCACCTGTGGGATGAGGTGCAGTTGAGACACATTTTGCAGCAGTGGGGGAGGGTAACGAAGGTGGCGAGGAAATCTTTAAAGCTTGTTGATTTGACGAAGGTAACATTGTGGGTGGAGATGCTTCCATATGTCGTGCTTCCAGCGCTATTAGAGGTAGAAGATGGAGATTGGACATACATGGTTGCAGTTACAGTCACCGGAGAAGATGACAGAGAAGATGACGGAGAAGACTCTATCAGGCCTGAGTCGAATCGCAGCAAGGACGAGCTGAGGTCAGCCGGGGGTTGCGTCTTTCAGAAGCCACAGAACGCTGAGGGGCTACGAGCTATTGATAGGACCTTTGAGAGCCATAGCTGGATGCCTCGTCATCGTTCCCATTTTCGTTCTTCAGATTCAAAATCGGCTAAGGGGGAGAAAGGAAAGGGAAGGTGGATGCTGGGCCTAATGGCGGGAAGCAATATCGGGCCAACTCCAGACGCCTTTGAAGCCCGTTGTGATTGGGCCCAATTTAGGGCGAAAGATTTTGGGCCCCTAGCGGGTCCAGCCCATAAAGGATCCTCTAATGGCGGCCCAGATGCATCTTCGTCTTCAAAGCTCCTAAGACCAGGGCTCACTGCAAAGAATAAAATGTCGAAAGCTCTTCTTCAAGTGTCGTCAAAGCTGAAAGGATCTTCAGTCTCCGTAAGGCGCAGAGCAAGAAGTGGGCCGCCGAGATGTGAGGAGGCGTCTTCTACCCTAAGCGAAACTTAGAAGGAGGTGGCTCACTGGAGACAAATCGAGACGCTTCTCGGGGCAAATCTCACTCCAGAAAGAGCGATCTCTCCACTGGTTTTGAAACATCCAAAGCTTCTACCGGCGAGGCAGAGGGAGAAGAGGGGATTTTGCAATGCGATTTGTTCAATGAGGTGCGTACTCCTTTCTCAGCTGTATCTGAGCGAGATCTTCCTCTGTCTGGGGCTTTTGAGCCAAATCTTATTCCCGAAACCTCTGTTTCTTTGGTTCATCCTTCTCGTTGTCAGTCTTTTTCTTCGATTCCGTTGGAGTCAAGCTACGCCGTTCAGCGTGGTTCCGCTTTTATCTCTCCTGTGGTGTATAATAACCATTGTGGTGGTGCGTCCTGTTTGGAAGGTGTGGTGGTTCCCTTAGAAACCTCTAACCGTAAATTTAAAGACCAGCCTCTTCTTAAGGAAACTCTTTATCAACCCTGAGGTGCGTGGTGTCTCAGGTGAGGCTTCGTTCCCAGTGCTAGAACCTTCCACCCTCCCGTTGGAAGGTTTTCAGGTTGAGGGGCTTACGCCTCGGAAGATGGTCAAGGTTCAGTCGGTTCTGGAGAGTTTGAGGGTTAGAATTGTCAGGGATAATGGAAAAGGTGTGGAAGGAGAGAACAAGAGTGCTTTCTCTGAGGACAAGGTTTATTCCAGAAGAAAGAAGAAAAATGACTCTGGAACTCGAGGAGAGGATTAGTTCTGGGTGTGGGTTGTGTCGGGTTGTTTTTGTTTTCATGAAGATCTTAAGTTGGAATACAAGAGGTTTAGGATCTAGGAAGAAAAGGAGGACTGTGAGAAGGTTTTTAAGTACTCAAAACCCAGATGTAGTGATGCTTCAGGAAACAAAGCGTGAAATTTGGGATAGGAGGTTTGTGAGTAGTGTTTGGAAAGGTAAAAGTCTGGATTGGGTTGCTCTTCCTGCTTGTGGGGCATTGGGGGGGATTGTGATATTGTGGGATTCAATTAAGTTCAAGTGTTCAGAGAAGGTGTTAGGATCTTTCTCTGTTACTGTAAAATTGAACTCTGATGAGGAAGGGTTTTTTTGGTTAACCTCAGTGTATGGCCCGAATAAGGCTGTGTGGAGGAAGGACTTTTGGATGGAGCTTCAAGACCTGCATGGTCTGACTTTCCCAAGGTGGTGCGTAGGAGGGGATTTTAATGTGATCAGGAGGATATCTGAGAAGATGGGTGACTCTAGGTTAACAGTCAACATGAGGTGTTTTGATGAGTTTATAAGGGAAAGTGGTTTGTTGGATCCCCCTCTTAGGAATGCGGCTTTTACATGGTCAAACATGCAAGTCGATCCTATTTGCAAGAGGTTAGATAGGTTTTTGTTCTCTTCTGAGTGGGATTCTTTTTTCTCTCAAAGTATTCAAGAGGCCCTTCCTAGATGGACCTCTGACCATAGCCCAATTTGTTTGGAAACTAATCCTTTAAAATGGGGGCCGACTCCTTTTAGGTTTGAGAATATGTGGTTGCTCCATCCTGAGTTTAAAGAGAAGTTTAGAGATTGGTGGCAAGAGTGTACGGTTGAAGGTTGGGAAGGTTACAAGTTTATGAGGAAATTAAAGTTTATTAAATCAAAGTTGAAAGAGTGGAATTAGTGGTCTTTGGAGATTTAAGAGAGAGGAAAAAGCACATTCTTACGGACTTAGGCAGAATTGATCGAATTGAACAAGAAGGGAATTTAAATCTGGATCTGGTTTCGGAAAGGACCTTAAGAAGGAAGGAGCTAGAGGATTTGTTATTGAAGGAAGAGGTACAATGGAGACAAAAATCTAGGGTTAAGTGGATTAAAGAAGGGGATTGCAACTCTAAGTTTTTTCACAGAGTGGCCACTGGAAGAAGAAGCAGGAAGTTCATAAAGTCTCTGATTTCTGAGAGGGGGGAGACTTTAAATAACATTGAGATTATTTCTGAGGAGATTGTAAATTTCTTTGAGAATCTCTATTCCAAACCCGAAGGTGAATCTTGGAAGATTGAAGGGATTGATTGGGCCCCTATTTCTGAAGAGAGTGCAATTTGGTTGGATAGACCGTTTTCTGAAGAGGAGGTTCGAATGGCAGTTTTCCAATTGAATAAGGAAAAGGCCCCTGGCCCTGATGGCTTTACTATAGCAGTTTATCAAGAGTGTTGGGATGTGATAAAAGAGGATCTTATGAGGGTGTTTTTTGAGTTCCACACTAAGGGGGTAATAAATCAAAGTACAAATGCGACATTCATTGCTATGGTGCCAAAGAGAAGCCAAACTTTTAAAATCTCAGATTATAGACCTATTAGTTTGGTTACAAGTTTATATAAGATAATTGCTAAGGTCTTATCAGGGCGTTTACGCAAAGTTCTTCATGAAACAATCTTTGGCTCTCAAGGAGCCTTTGTGGAAGGGAGACAAATTTTGGATGCTGTATTGATAGCCAATGAAGTGGTGGATGAGAAAAGAAGGTCAGGGGAGGAAGGGGTAGTCTTCAAAATTGATTTTGAGAAGGCCTATGATCATGTGGATTGGGGCTTTTTAGATCATGTGCTTCAAAGGAAGGGGTTCAGCCAGAAATGGAGATTCTGGATGAGGGGCTGTTTATCTTCTTCTAGTTTTGTTATCCTAGTTAATGGGAATGCAAAGGGTTGGGTTAAGGCCTCTAGAGGTTTGAGACAGGGAGATCCTCTTTCTCCTTTCCTTTTTACTCTAGTAGCAGATGTTCTAAGTAGGTTGATGATTAGAGCTGAGGAAACTGGGTTAACTGAGGGTTTCCTAGTGGGGAGGGATAGGACTAGAGTGTCCTTGTTACAGTTTGCTGATGATACCATATTTTTCTCTAAAGCCTCTTTGGACCTTCTTCAAAACCTTAAGATTATCCTTTTGGTTTTTGGGCAAGTATCTGGTTTAAAAATCAACTTAGAAAAAAGCTCCATTTCAGGTATTAACACTAGGCAGGAGGTGTTGTCTAGTTTGGCTTTGGTTTTGGAGTGCAGAGTGTCAGAGTGGCCTTTGTCTTATTTAGGCCTCCCTTTGGGAGGGAACCCAAAGACAATAGGCTTTTGGGATCCAGTGATTGAGAGAATTTCGAGGAGGCTGGATGGGTGGAAAAAGGCCTATTTGTCTTTGGGAGGGAGGATTACTTTAATTCAGTCTTGTCTGTCTCACATCCCTAGCTACTTCCTCTCCCTTTTTAAAATCCCTGTATCTATAGCTTCAAAGATTGAGAAGATGTAAAGGGATTTTCTTTGGTCTGGGGCCGGGGAAGGGAAGAAAGATCACCTAATCAGATGGGAGGTTGTTAGTAGACCAAAGGAGATGGGAGGTTTGGGCTTTGGGAAGACTTCTATGAGAAATATTGCCCTCTTAGGGAAATGGCTTTGGGGGTTCCCTAGAGAAAGGATCGGTCTTTGGCATAAGGTTATTGCGAGTATATATGGGACACATCCTAATGGATGGGACGCCAACATGGTGGTTAGATGGTCTCACAGATGTCCTTGGAAGGCTATTGCTAAAGTTTTCCAGGAGTTCTCCCCTTTTGTCCGCCTAGAGGTGGGCAATGGGGAGAGAATTCGGTTTTGGGAAGATCTTTGGTGGGGAAACCAAACTTTGTGTTCTCAATTTGCTGATCTCTACAGAGTTATTTCTGTGAAAAACCTCACTGTTTCAAATGTCCTTGGCAATTCCTTACCATTGTCTTGGAATTTTAACTTTCGCCGCAATTTAACGGATTCAGAAATTGATCTCCTTCAGAGATTAATGTCCTCCCTTAATTCTGTGCTTCTTTCCCCTTCTTCATCAGACTCAAGAGTGTGGTCTTTGTCTTCGTCAGGCTCGTTTTCAGTGAAATCTTTTTTCTATGCCTTGTCAAGAGTTTCAAATCCTTTAATGTTCCTTCCGGCCAAGTTTTTATGGAGCTCAAAAGTCCCTTCAAAGGTTAAGGCCCTCGCTTGGTTAGTAGCACATGGGAAGGTAAACACTAATGACAAGTTGCAATTGAGAAGACCCTACAAAGCCCTTTGTCCTCAATGGTGCATTCTTTGCAAAGGAAATGGAGAGACGGTTGATCACCTTTTTCTTCATTGTCCCGTTACCATTGGACTTTGGCACAGGTTGTTCAATCTAGTAGGTATGATTTGGGTCCCTCCAAGAAGCCTTGAGGACATGTTGGTTATTTCTTTTAAAGGCTTGGGGAACTCATTAAGAGGCAAGACACTTTGGCAAATTGCTTGCCTTACTTTGATTTGGATGGTGTGGCAAGAAAGAAACAATAGGATCTTTGAGGATAAAGGGAGAACGGAAGAGATGGTTTGGGATTTGATTCGGTTTTATTCTTCTCTATGGGCTTCTTGTACTGAAGCTTTTAGAGGAGTTCCTCTAAGCATTCTACAACTCAATTGGATTGGGGTTTGCGTTTCAAGAGTTTGAAGATTGTTGGGGTTTCTTTTGTTTTTAGAGTTCTATTGTTGGGTGTTTTCCTTGGTATTTGTGTAGGAAGGACCTCTCATCCTTCCCTTGGTTTTTTTCTCTTTCTTTTGTCTCTTTTTTCTCTCATGTATTTGTTCTTTTATTAATATAATCTTCTTTGTTTCTGATCAAAAAAGATTGAATTATGTTATTGGTCTGCCCATGGAGACATATCTCTTCAAACAGTCCATGGTCATATGTTATGGTTAAATTTAACGTGGGTGCATGTTTAAACTTAACGCTTGTATTTACTTTTATCATCTCCATGTCAACTATATTATCTTTAAACTTAAAGCTTAAAGTTACTGCTATATATATCTTTCAAGAATTCTTGGACCCTGCTTCTGTAATATAAGTCATGGATTATTATTATTGACAGAGTACACTGCTATGTCCGTAAAATAGTTCAGTGGTTCCAATTTGAATATATATATATATATATATATAGATGTATGCTGAGGAACATTGCATGGTTAGATATTCTTTTATGCTGTATAGATGTGTTTTTTTAGTGCTAGCATGGTGGTTCTTGAGATTTTTGGTTTTGTTCACAAATTACATGCAGTGAGTTTCAATGAGCCCACAATATTTTATTATCATTTGAGTCTGGTGTTACAATTTATTTGACCTGTTTCAAATGTTCTTGAATAATAAAAATACCCACCAATGGCACTAATTGAAGCTTAGCTTTATGCCCATGATTAATTTAATTTGGGATATGGGATCAAATCAAGTAATGTTACATGGATACTTAAAAATGTGAAAGTACCTTGTTGGAGATGAGATGACATGGTATGGGAATAGGAGTAATGTTTCTGATCTGCCAGCTGTTGAATGCATAATTGAAGGCATAACTGCAAAGAAGAGAGGATGCTATACCTACTTATTTTTCCCATATATAAAAATTTACTGCAGCTTTCCAGTGATGGTTCCTCAATATTAAAATTTACATCAAATTCTCTTGCATGTGCGTTTCTACTCAATAATTCAGCTGTGCTCCTATTTAGTGGATTGAAGAATTGGATGAGTTTGACATCTAGATGTTGCAACCACATCCAACTAGCATGCCTGAGTCAATTGTCATGTGTTAATTCGTCACCTTGGGAGAATGTTTCTGTTTTTTGGATATGAGATCACATGTCTCTACTAAATCATTTTATTATATACCAGTATCATAACATTCAATTTTAAGCAGTAGATGAATAGTATGAATGACTTCCAGCATCACTATTCTCCACCACGGCAGCACCCATGTGGATGCACCCATTTGTATTTGACTGTGAATGATGAACATTGATTTTGTGGCTGTCTGTTTCTAAGCACTGATGTTATGAACAAGGCCAGTGGGCTGAATTGGCGAACTGAGCTTTGACTGCTCTGGTCATATTGTCAAATCACACATACTTGCTAAATTGAGGTTTGGTTTGGGGAGTATCAAAATCTAAAACTCTAAAATAGAGACTCTAACAAGTAGTTAGCTTTCAAGTTTTGTGTTCACAGCCCTAATGGACCGATCAAGTGAAACCAAGGTTGAAGTAGTTGACCATGGCTAGGCCATTAAATGGTTGCTTGCCAGTCTGGTTGGATAATTTTCTAACTATTTTTTAAATTAGGATTCTACTTAGATTTGAGCTGCAAAAACTAGTGCCTGTTATTTTGGTAAGTAGGATCCTTTAAATTTTTGAATCTCATATTAAAGTAGCACGTAAATTTTGCCCAATTCTTCCATTTAAATGTGCTCACTTTGGATATGATCCAATCAATTTGCTGTATGTGGTGCGAATGCTATTGTTCACAGCATATGACATGATCTGTATACTTTTGCTCACATTTGTTCTTTTATTACAGTAGTTGCTTGCTTTTTGTTTTTGTAAAGATAAATTTGAATAACATTGCAGAGTCATGCGAATGACAAATTTACGATTTCTTACAGGTGTTACTGATCACACGGTTTCTTCAGCATGAGCATCATCTTGGTCGCCCTATCAATCAAGTAGAACTCAAACTTTCAATATTATTTATTTGGGTACTTCTGTTTGTGTAGATGTCGAAATAATTTGATACATTTTTTTTTTCAGTGTTTCTTAAAATAGAGAGGTTTAAGTTCATTTCACAATTGAATAGTTCCTCATTTTTTATTGAAATGGATGAACTGCCTCTTTGCTGTTAATTATTTTACTGCCAATGCCTTCGGGTTTGACCAGTGTCCATATCTGTGGGGTTCTTATGGCAGAACAGGCCCAACGTTGTCATAGCATCCTTCTCAAAAGATAGTTTGGCCTTCATGAAATGTGACTTCAGGAAGGTTTTTCTGCTAAATTTTGATGAGGGCTTACTCTTTAGGATTAAATAATGTATGTTATTTTGTATCTATAGCCAATCCTGGATCTTAATAATATCTGAAGTGGCTGATGGAATTGCTGAAGCATATGTAACTGGTTAAGAGGTAACTCATAGAAATCAACATTCCGGATAACCAAGTTCACAACATCTCCCATTTCCTTGTGCTTTTATAATGGTGGCACTGTCCTTGACTTTTGAGGCACTGTCCATGAGGCCTCTGGCACTCATCAAGATCCATAACATCAATATTAGATGTCCAAAGATCAACCTACTTGCCTGGGATTGGCTTTCTTACTACTGCATACATGGATTGTGGCAAAAGCCCACCCGGGTACCTCCCCTAAGTTTGGGTCTTTAGCCCCCCTGCTTCCAGCCTATGGTTGAGTAATTATGCTGGCTTTAGAAAATTTGGTACTCCTAATGATCCACCATAACTGCTAGAACATCGGCAGCCAAATAACTTCTGAAAAGACAATAGTAAAATGCCAAGTTCTTGTCCCAATCTCAATAATGGCAAAGAAATGCTTGAGATGGTTTGAGGGCTGATTCCATTAGCCCGTTCTGGACTGCGTGGAAAGAGTGAAATGCCAGGAAATTTGAAGGGGTGGAACACAATAGTCTGGCAGTGAAATGTTTTGTTGAGGATTTTGTTTACCAAATCTCATGTCAATTGCAAAATACCTACTTTATTCCAACATTTGCTCTCTTCTTTTACTTCTTTCTTGTGGAGGGAAGACAATCTTGGACGCAGTCCTTATAGCAAATGAGGTTCTAGACTCAAGGTTGAAAAGCTCAGAAAGGGGGGTCATCTGCAAAATGGACATCGAAAAGGCCTATGACCATGTGAATTGGGGATTCTTATTAGTAGTCATGGAAAAAATGGGCTTTGGGGCAAAATGGGTAAGGTGGATGAAGTGGTGCATATCCTCAGCTCGGTTTTCAGTTCTGATTAATGGGACCCTTATAGGTTTCTTTCAAAGTTCTAGAGGCCTAAGATAGGGAGATCCTCTTTTCCTTTTATTTTGGCAATGGAGGCGCTTTCTAGTATTTTGAAGAGGGTTATGGAAGGAGGCTTCATTAAGGGTTTCTTGGCCAGTGGGAAAGGAGGAGAGGGTATGGTAGTGTTCCATCTTCTTTTTGCTAATGATGCACTGATTTTTTGTGACTTGGATAAGGAACATTTAGAGGCTTTGAGTTAGGCTTTAATGAGTTGGCTGGGGTGTAAAGTGGTCCCTCCCCCTTTGACTTATCTGGGCCTACCTTTGGGTTTCCTTCAAGTCTTTACCAGTTTGGGATGTAGTGGAGGAAAGATTTCGGAAAAAACTTGCTTTGTGGAAAAAAACAGTACTTATCAAAAGGAGGGAGATTAACTTTAATTAAGAGCACTTTATTTAACCTATCAATCTACTATATTTCTTTTTTTGTAATCCCATGTAAGGTGAGCCTTAGATTGGAGAAGAAGGGTGGGGGTGGTTAAGCTCCAAAGAAGACCTCATTTATTGAATTGGTCATTAGTTAGCTTGGATAAAAAGGATGAACACCTAGGGAGTAGAAAGTTGCCCACTTTGAATAAAGCCCTCCTTGGAAAATGGAGCTGGAGATTTGCTTCTGAGAATGAGGCTCTATAAAAGTTGGTGATTGCAGGGAAATATGGAGAGGAAGAAGGGGGGTGGTGTTCTAGAGTTTTGACGGAAGGTTATGGGTGGGTCTTTGAAAGGCAATCCAGAATGGGTGGAAGAAATTCAACAACAGGGTTGGTTTCAGAGTAGGAAATGGTAGGAGGGTGAGGTTTTAGTAGGATAGGTGGTGTGGGAAGGATCCTTTGACAGTTGTTTTCCCAGAGTTGTTTTCAATTGCCATTAATAGAGAAGTTTGGGTAAGCCAGATGTGGGATCAGGCTGAGGAAGGGGGTTGTTGGAACCCGGTGTTCACAAGACAGATAAATGATTGGGAATTGGGAGAGGTGGAACAGTTGTTTAATAGGTTGCAAGGGCAAGTGATCAGAAGTGGTGTTGAGGATGTCATGTAGTGAAGTCCTTTTAATACTCCTTAGTAGGGTGCTCTCCAAAAGGCTTCCCGTTAGGTATTGTGTAGAACCCTTTGGTCCTAATGAGAGTTAGTTTTTTTGCTTGGGAAGTAGTTTGGGAAAATTTTTTACCTCTGGATGAGCTAAAAGGGAAGGGTTGGTATCTTCCAAATAGATGTTATTTGTGTAAAGGTGAAGATGAGTTAGCAAATCATATCCTTCTCCACTGTCCGAAGGTGACCTTGTTGTGACACCTCATCCTTGCTCTTTTTAATGTCCAATGGGTAATGCCTATCTCAGTCAAGGATGTCCTTCTTAGTTGGCAGGGATCCTTTGTTGGGAAGAAAAGAAAGAAGGCGTGGAGAGCAACTCCTTTATGCTTATTTTGGACCCTTTGGAAGGAGAGAAATTGAAGAGCCTATGAAGATTTAGAATTGATAGGTCATGCTATTTTATGCTCCTTCATATGCATGTTTTTGCAGTGGGTTAGGATACATTTAGGGTCTAGTACTTTGTCTTTATTTGACTTTATTGATTGGTTGGGCTGTTAGTAAGGTGAGGGTGTTGTTTTTTGTGAATCTCTCCCCTTTTTTGACCTTGTATACATTGTGTATACTTTAGACACTTTTTAGGTGCTTTTACCTATATATATAAAAAAAAAAGATTGGGCATCATTTAGATGTTGTTGGGGCTAGGTGTTTTGTTTTTTCTTTTCTTTAGGGGTGGTTTGTATACATCATGGATGCATGATTGTGCCCCTTTTAATGCATTTCTCTTGTTGCCTATCAAAAAGAAGAAAAAACAGGTTGAGAATAATGAGGCTGCTTGCTGGTCAAGGTTCAACCTTGAAAGGGATGAAGGGGTTCTTTGGGAGTTGAGAATTTGGCTTTTATTTTTTTTTTAAATTTTATGGATAGCATGGGTAGAGTTAGCTACATGCCTTCTAACGCGTGGGCACACACTGCACGTTCCCCTCTTGTTTGACTATCAAATAATTTCAATTTAGTGATGGTGCTAAAAGTAGGTAATGTAATGAGAGGGAAGAAAATGTTTCACAAAACAATTCTAGCATGTGGATCCCTGCTTAAGAACACATGGTTGGGCAAGTAGAGAGCCCATGACATTAAGTTGAACAAAGAGGAAGAAAAATAGAGTAATATGTGATGGAAATTGACATTGTAATAGAAGCAGTTAAGTTTATTAGCTTTTCAAGTGTTTCTTGAAAGTTTGGGGCATTTTGTATAGCCTTATGGTTTCTGAATGGAGTGAATAATAACTATAAAGGACCTGGAGAAAGTAGTACTACTGAATGAAAATCTAGATGGATGCCAGGTTACACCAAAAACTTCATGAAATAATGGGACCAGAACTTAAATGTCTAGATTTCTCACTTGTATATCCAACGGTATATGGGTATATATGTTGTCAACTTGCCTATATGTGACTATAGTATGCCAATATTGATATATTTTTTTATGGGTGACACTAGGACTCCATTTTGTTATATAAGCCTTGAGAATATATGCATGTCATTCCTTAGCATGCATTTGGCTGCCTACTTTTTGGGTTGATCTGATTTGATTGCAGAGAAATCTATGGAAAAAAAAAAAAAAAGAGTACAGATTTTTGAATGTGATGCTTATTCTGTTTCAGTTCCAAAACCTGGAAAGCTTACCCTAACCAAATCATTGAGTCAGATCATTGCACCAAGCTCAATTAAAGGGGTTCCACACCCCCCCCAACCCACCCAAAAAAAAAAAATCTTAATAAGGGAAAAAGGAAATATGTGAAAAGCATAAGATCTGGATTGTTGTTTCCTTTTTCTCTTATGCTTTTATACCTACCAAATGGAGCAGCCATGCATGTTTTCTATTCTGTGGCAAAGATTTTCAAATTTTCCCAGGCTTTTCATGTGTATATATCACATTTGAAGTTCTATCTTTTTTCATCATTATTTCTGATTGGTGTTTGTGTTGCTTATACATGAATGCTTTTGTCTAACTACAATATTAATCTTGATGTAGAACTTCGGAAGCCTGTTGATGGATTTTCTTTACTTCTTTGGGTAAGTCAGAAAAGCTGACCATTGTAAAATTTGTTCTTTTCTGTTGTTGAAATTGGTTTTTGCTACTGTTTCTGCATTGCAATTATAAGATGATTTTGTTGATAAGCATAATGTTCTCAAACTTGTGATCGTTGTTTATCACTTTATTATTTTACTTATCCAGGAATGTGTTTGATCCACGTCAAATGCGTATTTCAGTACAAGGAAGTGGAGTGTATATAAATAGGGAAAGAGGATATAGACTGTATCAGTTACACCCTGTTGTTTTATACGCTGCAACCTTTGTATGATTTGGGTTTGTACCAATGTTTTCCCCTCTATTTTTTATTGATGATTTAATCTTTAATGTTGTAGCATTGATCCAATTCACATTGACGATCCTCTTTTTCCAACAAATAACGTGGGAAGGAACTGCTTTCGGATACATCAATGTATCAAGGTCAGCCTGTTACTGCAGATATTTGAGGACTTACACATTGCTTTGTGGATAGCTGATCTAGATGAGCAATATATTTTAATTTTATGAACTTAAATATTTTTATTGTTCCCAGAAGGAAATAGCAGGGTTTAGTATACATTGTATGTTGGTGGAAGAAAATGAAATTGTGAGAACTTTAAAATTTAGAAAGTTGTTTAAAGGGTGTACCCTCAGAAGCTCAATTAATTAAATATCTTCACAATAAAAGCATGTTTTGATTTCTCGGGAATTCAGGCTTTATCCTTCTAATATCAAAAATCAATATCAAATTTTATCTCCTTTCATCTTTTGTTAGTGAGATTTCTGTTAAATGTTGAGGAAGGTTAGAGTTTGTTCCTGTTAAACTTTTAGGGACCTGTTCAATGTTAGTTCTGCCTGCTTTTTCAATCTGTTCCTGCACTTTTGTTTGGAACTAACTGCTACACATATTGCCCTTTCTCGCACAATCTTAGGTATTTAATGGAAGCCAACTTACAAAATGCTTGATTTGGGACTCACTTACCAGAGAAATATCATAAATTGTCAAAAATGAAGTGTTTAGTCTAGATTTCTGAGATCAGCCTTCTGGCTCTTCCATTTGTTGTGTATCTATTTATTATTATAACTGCTCTATAGTATAAATAAGAAAAAAGAACGAAAAAATTGCAGAATCATCAGTTCATTGTTTGTGCTCTTCATCATTATGTTTCAGAGATGCTCCTAATTTCAAACCAGGAATTTCAGCATGTAATTGTTCACCATATATATGAAGCCTTTGTAAAGCAGCGATGAGCAAATAATTGTCTTCTGATAGCTTAAACTTCACTGGATTCCCTTTATGAATATTGTGCTGCTAATATAGAATTTACACTTAGGAACTTGTGGAGATCACATGAGGAACTTTGCTGATGTACTAATGTCTTTAAGAAAATTGCTTTGATGAAATGTTGTGTGATTATTAATGCTATCTTATATTTCAAGTTTTCAATTATATTGTGTCTTGCAGGCATTTTCAGATGCTTATTCTATTCTGGAGAATGAACTCACATGCCTCCCCACAAGTGGCGATTCAAGTACAAGTCCACCATACAGGCTTCTTCCAAAAATTATCTCCAGTATTGATCTTTTATAGGGATTCCAAGTATTTGGAGAATTTTTATTTGTTTGGCAGGTAAGTCATAGTGTTTCGTACTGTGAATCAAAAGTTTGAATTGGCCTTTTTAAGTGTTTGTTAGTGTGAATTAAAAGTTTGAACTTTTTTTTCCTCCAGACTCGGTATCAAAGAAAGTAAAAGTGTCAAAACATTAGTCATTTTTGAACTGAAAATTTGTGTAATAAGATTTTATGTTCTTTTTCCTCTAGGTAAGTTTTAATAAAGACTATTGGATATGAAGGTCTATATTGAAGCCTTAGAGGATCAGGTTGTTGAAGCATGAGGCTATATTTTAAGTGAAACTGGCATTATTCACCAATAAATGCTCTATGGCTTCTTTATTTGTTAGTGATATTATAGTTTTGAGGGCTATAATGTATACCTTCACCCACCTATCAAAAAAAAAAATGTATACCTTCACCCTTTTTTATAGGTAAATTTTTGTCCCCATTGGGACTTGGACCTGGAACCTTCCCACAAACCCTCCCCAACCTTTTTACCACTTGAGGTCAGCCTCAAGGGCGTATACCTTCATCCCTATGACCCTTAGAAATTTCCATTTGTCAGAAAACTCAACTCTATTAACAGGCTCGGGGTTTCGTTGGCCTGTAGGTAGAGACTATGACATCAGTAGATGTAAAAGGAGGGTTTTGATATTTATTCAAGAATGTTACTTTTGCAACACTACTTTTTTTTTTTTGTAAGGAAAATAAAATTTGTTAAGTGGCACCTAGAAAATGTTTTTGCAACCACCAACACCCCCCCAAAAACAACTGCCTCCTGGGAGATGCAAAAAGGCTTTCGGTGATCAAGTTAACTTTAGCAAGTCTCTATTTTTTATTTATTTTTTGTTTATTTTGAGATATATTATAGTTTTGGTTTAGCTTGGATATTTTTTTCTATCACATTTTAAATCTAATTTTTAATCAATGAGTTCCCTTTTCCATAGTTATTGCCCTGTGATTTAGTTGGCATTTTCAGATGATTTACGTGGAAAGAGATGGAAGGTATGAGCCATGAGGCTTTATGAAGTGGAAAATCAGAGTGTGATGGAAATGTGATGCCTGAATTACTATTTGAATAACTGGAAAGGAGAAGTTATGATAGAACAACAGAAAATATATAACCTTAAGTACTCCTTCCAATAGCTGCAGGTAAAGATTTTTATAGTAAGACACTAGTGATCTTGTAGGTGTTGGATCATGGTGCAACCTTATTTCTGTTAAAGGGTTTCACTTGGAGAAGTTACGATAGAACAACAGAAAATATGTAAACTTCAATTCCCTTTCCAATAGATGCAGGCAAAGATTTTTATGGTAAAACGCTAGTGATCTTGTACCTGTTGGACCAGGGCACCACCTTATTTCTGTTAAAAGGTTTCCATTGTTGCTGGTTATTCTTTCACCTAGATGAATAACAGTGATGGAAGAAGAGGGGATGACTATTGGGCAGTAAATGCACTCAGTGGTGAAACTTCCCTTATATGATTTTGTGAGGATTTTTACTCAACCTGTAATTCCTTTTCCTTTGCTCTCTCTCTCTCTGCCTATAGTTCTTCAATAAAAGGTATTTCAAATTCTTGTTTAAGGGGTTTTTTATTCCGTATTTTTATTATAAACCACATTTAGGCTAAGTTTCTTCCCTTATAATTATACCCTTATCACCTCTCCATTCTTCTTTGCAGTTGTTTGATGTTGTTGTTGGACCAAGTAACAAAACCTTAACAATAGATGCATGTTATTAAATCTCTCTGAAAGGTCAAGAATTCACTTTTTGGGCAGTATTGAGAC